>NW_017670653.1:59152-105115 GCF_001879085.1 Nicotiana attenuata | reverse complement strand
CCTACCCCTACCCCCCCCTCCCCCCCCCCCCCCCCCCCAAAAAAAAAAAAATTCCCCCTACCCCCCAAACATTATTGATAAGTTACAAAGAAGCTATATAGGAGCTTACAAATATTAGTATGATAATTTGTAATTGGCTACTAAGAGGCCTAGTTCAGATAGAACCCTTCCTAGAAGGTGGCTGCGTATATTAGGTGCTCTTCAAAATAATTATATTTGTATGTGAGATTTGAAAGTTCTATTAATAAAATAAAAGGCTCTAAGCGTTAAATTTTTTTTTATGAATTGTCTTAGTTACTTAATACTTTGAAATTATATTAAATAAATTGTAACTCTATTATAATTACTAGAATATTTCATTACAAGTATTTTATTTTAATATTTTATAATTCTTTACTTAGTTTTCTAATTTCCGTTTTAACATTTAAGTTTATTAAATAAGTCAAAAAACTAGCCGTTGCAAACTTAAAAACATAGTCATTGTCAAAAAACTAGACGTTTTTTTTTAAAACTGCACTTAAGGCCCGCGAACCCGTCCCGTCCCGTCCCATCCCGTCCTATCCCTTTTGTTAATAGGACAGGATGGGCCGACCATTTCGTCCCGTTTGTCCCATCCTGTTTCGTCCCGTCCCGCCACCGTCCCGCCTAAATATCGTCCCGTCCCGTCCCATCCCGTCCCGTTGGATAGCCATATTGGAAACATCCTATCACGCCCCAAAATCGAGGGGCGCGACCGGCGCTCAACCGAGTAAACCCGACTGAGCAAGCCTATTAAGTTTCATACTACCCAAATTCGTCTTTGAATAAAGAGGAAATGTACACCATTAATCAAATTCTATAAACATGACATTAACGATTTCCATTTCATTTCCATTAGCAACTTCGTTCGTAATTTTGAAGATATTACAAGTTTTATACATCTTTTGCCAAATATCAATATTTCTAATTCAATTCCCCATATCAAACTCCACCCACAATCTGTCTACGGAGCCTCTACATACAACTGAAGAATAATATGAAAATACCGGCAACAAGGCTCCGGCTATACCTCAAAATACAAAGTACATGATAAACAACGGTACGGGACCCCGAAATGAAGTGGGGCTCACCAAGTCGGCTGAAAGGAAGATGCGTCACTAGCTGCGTCCAACACTGCCTGTTATGGAACCACCTACATCCATTTAAAGATGTAGCGCCCCCGGCAAAAGGGACGTTAGTGCCGTCGAATAGCACTAGTATGTATAACTAAACACCATCTCAATAGAAAGAACTATCATAAAAGAACAAAGAAATCTTAAACACCATCTCAATAGAAAGAACTATCATACAAGAACAAAGAAATCATAAGTATTCAACAAAAGCTTTAAACAATCACTACATCATCAAATAAAAGAAATCACATAGCTTTCACATAATTTCCATAGCTTTAGTTTGGGGCATTTAATACTGTTCATCATCATTCATAATACCACTGCTTTCTTGAGCGGAGTCCGATCAGGGTCCGATCGGCTAAGCCATCTTACCAAGACATTACCCTTATTTCATTCTCACTTTCCAGTTTCAATTATCAATACATTAACACCATGTGTGTATAACATGGCGTCCGATCACGGCCCGATCGGCTAAGCCGTCTTACCAAGACGTTACCTCAATCACAATTTTATTTCAATCTTTACTTCACATATATCAATTCATAGGCACTTAGGGCCACAATTATCACCTCATACTTGGCACTAGGCCACATTTTATAACTCACATTCCACATCACTTTCACTTTCAACATCAAACTTGCAATTTATGATAATGGGCATACACAAGAGAAATTCAAGTTATAAGCATAGAGAGGAATTCTCATGATTCGGCATAATAATCACAATTTAAACTTGACTTGAAATCTAGGCAATTTAGCATATACTTCACATTCTTCACATATCCCCAATTTACCAAGAATAGCACATTGAACACATCGAGACACACCTTTCACATATATTCTTGCAATACCAAATCCTTTGAAATAACAAATACTACATAAATCAAATTTCGGACTTAAAAGATATGCGGGGACACCATGGGAGCTCAATTTCTAAGAAGAGGGGGTTTTAGCCATACATACCTCAAAGAGCTTTCCCTTAAGTTTCTACGATACACCAACACCTCTAGCAATAACAATCTATAAGGAGATAGCAGAAATCGATTAATAATTAGGAATATTACCCATGGTGTAACTCTCTTAGGAATTTCATCAAACACCTAACATGTGAAGTAGACTACAAGGCTTAGAAATGGCAATTCCTTCCTCCCTCAACCAATTTTAACATGAACTACCCATATTAGTTCTTTAACATCACATACTATAACTTAGTCCCACATGCATGGCCTATTTCTAACCCCCACAACATATTTGAGCCTTTAACCTCTTGCATGAAATTTTGGAAGTAGGACTTACCCGGATGGAGGACAATCTATGGTTATCTTCCTTGATTCTTGAAGACTTGAGCAAGATTTGGATGATTATGAAGCTAGGCCCCTCCTTTCTCTCTCTATATGCTCTCATCTCTCTCTAAAATCAGTAGAAAATGACCCCAAAGGAAGCCCCTCAACCTATTTATGAAAATGGGGTCGGATTATAAAAATAGAAAAAATAAACCTCCGAAACAGGGTCTGCGATCGCAGAATGGACCGCAAAATAAGAATGTGGTCCGCATAATGCATCGCGAAATAGGTGCCCAAAACTGGGCAACACTGGCCCAATCTGCGACAGATCTGCGATTGCAGAGTCAAAAATGCGACATATTTGCGATCGCAGATTCGACACAGAATCGCATTTTTCCAGTCTTTGGTAATTTGATCATAACTTTGTGTAGGAATGTCCAAATGACGAACGGTTTGAAGCGTTGGAAACTAGACTCGAAGAACTTTCATATGATAGTTTCATCACATAAAACCTTATATATATTTATATATGCTTGTTCAAAGTGGGGACTTGTGCGAACTCATTTGGGATTTTAGCCTATTATGAAATTTTCTAACTTGACTTAGGCTTAGGCCTCCCATTAGACGCCACATTACTTATTAAAAGACTTATACACTTATATACCAAATTCAATTGATGCCCATCATGTTAATAGCACATAAAATATTATAATTAGCCTACATTGCACCACGAAATCCTAAATTACTTAGCAAAATTTTCCGGGGCCTTACACATTCTCTCTATCCTCACAAGGTAGGGGTAAGGTTTGCATACACACTACCCTCCCCAGACCCCACAGTGTGGGACAATACTGGGTATGTTGTTGTTGTTGTTGTTGTTGTTTTCTGTCATCTGGTTTCCTTCATCGCGTTTGCGTGTTCCCTTACGCATTCGCGTAGGTTCCTATTCCTTGTTCTACAAGTTCGCGTCCCTTTGCTTGCGTTCGCGAAGGGTCTTCTGGCAGCCTTCACTTTTTCTTCTTCGCGAACGCGATCATCCTTCCGCGTTTGCGATGCTTTAAGACCCGGGTAGAATAAATAATACTCTATTCCGGGGGTTTTGCCATTTTCACCTTTTTTGGTGTTCTAGAGCTCGGTTTTGAGCGATTCTTTGTGGGTTTTTCAAGCAAAACGATTGGGTAAGTATTCTTCACCTAGAATTTATTATATTCCATGATTTTGTCTTTATTTTTATCATTTAATTAGTGTTTTGGGTTGAGGAAAAATGAGGATTTTTAAGAAAACTTTCAAAATATAAAATGATGATTTGAGGGGAGAGATGGTATCGGAATTTGATTATTTTAGTATGGTTGAACTCGTATCGGAATGAGTTTTCGGATTTTGTGAAATTTTTTAGGTTCCGAGGTGCGGGCCCGGGGGTCGACTTTTTGGGTGATTTCTGAATTTTGACAAAGATTGAGGCTTTATGATCCGAAATAGTTTCTTCTGAGTTTTATTTATGCTTTGAAGTTATTTTGGCTAGATTTGAGCCGTCCGGAGGTCATTTCACCCGGGAAGTTCATTTTTGAGTATCGGTTTGTCTTCTTTGAGGTAAGTATCTTGCCTAACTTCGTGTGGGGGAACTACCTTTTAGGATTTGAGTCTTCTAAACTAATTGTAGTCCGTGTACGCGAGGTGACGAGTATGTGCTCGGGCTTATTTTTGGAAAGTTGGCCTTTTAGGGTTCTTGGGTCCTTACATTCACTGAGTACGGAGTTGTTTTTGTTATGATTAATTTTCTTAATTATCAGTTTCACCCTTACCTGCTTTAATTGGAATTAATTGCTTCATGATCCACTCCCATTGCTTATTTGACTCTTATTTGACTTAACTGAAGATTTTTACCTCTTCTATTTTCATGCTATCTTTTCATAACTACTTATCTTTATTTGAAATTATTATTATTATTATCTCTCATGTAATTGTTTAGCCTTAATTGAGGTTATGATTATCTTTCCTCTGCTTATCCCCAATTGAATTTGTTGTATCTCCTTCGTAATTGCCCAACCTTAAAAGAAGTTTAGATATCCTATATCTTAGTTGACATGCCCTTATTTGGAATTATTTGACTCGTGTTAGCTCCCTTGTTGTTGAACTGTATATTGTGGGATCGTTGTTACATATTATTTTCTCCCTTGTTGAGTTGTTCTTATTACGCCTAGTATTCTCTATTGCGGTTATTCTTTGTGAACCAGTTTTACCGTTTCTTTGTGATCAAAAGTTCTTGTGTTGATACTTGCCGTACTCTTGTATTTATTGTCATTGTTGTTGTTGTACTTGTTGTCGTGATGCACGAGGTTTCTGCCGTGCAGTTGTTATTGTGATGCACGAGGTTTCTGCCATGCGGTTGTTGTTATTGTGATGCACGAGGTTTCTGTCCTGTGGGTGTTATTGGGTTGCACGAGGTTTCTGCCGTGATATTATTACTTTTGATATTTGCACATGCGGTGTGATAAGGCGGGATATATATATATATATATGTGGGTTGCGCATATGGCGAGACAAGGTGGGAACATTATTAAGCACGTGTGGCGAGACAAGGCGGGCACTTACTGTCATGACCCAAAATCCCTCCGATGGAGTCGTGATGGCACCTAGTCTCTAAAACTAGGTAAGCCTAACATTAACAGAAATAACGATAATATTTACTAACATCGAACAATTTCGAAATAGAAATCTCTGTACAGTTTACAATCCCAAAACCGGTAGTACAAGTAATAAGCCTTTCTAGGAGTAGTTATACATAATGAATACATCATTGTTCCAGATAAAAGGAAACAATGGAAAAAAATACAATAGAAGGTGACTCTGAGGCCTGCGTACACAGCAGTAGGTTTACCTTGAGTCTCTGTAGCAACGATCCCCACAACCACTAACAATCGAATACCTGGATCTGTATAAAATTATACAGAAGTGTAGAATGAGCACACCACAGTGGTGCCCAGTACGTATCAAGACTAACCTCGGTGGAATAGTGACGAGGAACAGTCAAAACACCTGCTGGTCTAAAAATCCGAATAGGATATGACATAAAGCTAACAAAATAGGGATATCAAAGTAATGCTAATAGCAGGAAGAATTCAAATTACAAAACAGTAGTGACGATAAGGGAAAAACACGAATGGCAACGAGAAATAACCAAGTAATTAAACGACAACATAGCTGGGATACAAATAAGTATAAATGTGCTCAAGTAGGGAAAACGAAGTCAACTCGACCAAACCAATTGTTTCTAATACAAGATTTCAATAATTCCATCTCTCGTAATCCCATACCATAAACCACAACTTCCAACCCTTTAACACACACGGCACCTTGTGCCTACATCTTTGTATCTCACTTTACACGATGAAATCCACGTGCTACTTGGTATATAATATCCGTGTCAATTGCTAATTAAGATGTTCAAGAGATTCCATTTATATATCATAAAGTAAATTTACAGTTTCCAGACCGAATAGGAAATCAGCGAGAAAGATGAGTTTTGTTTTAGAAATCATTTAAGTGAAGAAAATAACATTTTCAAATAAAATTCAACATCGATTAGCTATTGCATTTAATATAGAATTTATTAAGTTAAAACATAATAACAATTCCTTTTTAAGTAAAATAAAAACCTCAGACCGGTTAAGAAGATTAAGCTGGGGAAAGCGATTGAAATAAAATATAACGATTATTAGAAATAGTAGATACTGAAATATATGATGAGTTCAAACTTAAAGTCACACAAGGTAGCATGATATTAGTTCTTTCATTTTAAATCGCCATATTGCTAATGACTCAGCAGGGCAGGAGGAAATGACTCAACGTAGTAAGTTTACTTTGAAATCAATTCACCAGAATAATAGTATTAAGAAAAGAGCTCAGGAAATGACGGCAAGGCAATAAGTCAATGACAATAACTCGATCCTCAAAACTCAGTGAGAACCAGAAATACAGATTATCAAAGTCTCGCACGAAGGAACTAAAATCAATACAGTAAAATAGGGGATACCAAAATGCAAGATATATTGCAGCGCACAACCCGATCCCGCCATATAATATCAATATCATAGTCACCCTTATTCCACCATATCAATTCACCCTTATTTCACCTGTTGCGGCGTGCAACCCGATCCCACCATATAATATCAATATCATAATTCACCCTTATTTCCCCATAATAATCCACCCTTATTTCACTTGTTGTGGCGCACAACCGGATCCCATCGTACAATAACAATATCACAATATAAATATCCTCCCTTATTCCACCACCTCCCTTATTTCACTTGTCACGTCGTGCAACCCGATCCCCCAAACAATAATTTAAATCAACAACAACGATTCAACAACTCAATTACAAGAATTTTTACAACCAAGAGTATGAGTACACGACAATAAGGGAACCACGTACAAATCAAAGGAATACAACAAACTTTACAAAAACAACAAGACATGTAAGGCACGTGATAACTACGCAGGAAATCACAACAATTTGGACATGTAGCATATATGCACAGAGTCATAGAGGAACTCACAATTAAGAAGTAACAAAACAACAAGGAAGGCAATAACTTCAACTAAGGCAAATAAGGGCCACACAACGAGCAAGAGGTAAATAAGTGCTAACAACATCATATAGAGCATGTAAGAGTATCCTAACAACACGATACCACATATTATGACAATTTGATCAAAGGCATGGAAGGAGACTAGATAATCTAACCGGTCAATACCACATATAGACTGTGTACCCACTCGTCACCTTGCGTACATGACTTTCACATATCAAGATAGCACAATTGACTCAATTCCAAAGGGGTGATTTCCCCCACACAAAGTTAGACAAGATACTTACCTCATTTCGGCCAACTCATTACTCAATTTAGCTTTTCCTTTACCGATTCACCATCGCTCGGCCCAATCTAGCCAAAGACGACTTAAATACATCAAACAATGCAAGAGAAAACAATTTCAATTAACAAAGCTACGATCCTTATACAATTTGCCAAAAGTCAACAAAAGTCAACTCCCCGGGCCCGTACCTCGGAACCCGACAAAATTTATAAAACCCAAATACCCATTCTGATACGAGTTCAACAATACCAAAATTATCAAGTTCTGATAACATTTGGTCCTTCAAATCATCATTTTACATTTTAAAAAGGTTTTACAAAATTTACCCAAATTTTTCTTTAAATTCTCATGAATTTGATGCTAAATCTAAGAAATAATCACAAAATATTGTTGGAAATTGATTAGAGACACTTACCCAATGATTTGGTATAAAAATCTTTGTAACGACCCGATTGGTCGTTTTGCTTTCTAGAACCCCATTCCCCTAAATAAGACTTCCCGTACTTGCTTTTACTGATTTATGACTTGCGGGGATGGTTGGTTCGGGATTTAGAAGAGTTTGGGTTGAAATTGGAACACTTGGTTCCTTAAGGTTGGCTTAAAAGGCCAAGTTTGACTTCGGTCAACGTTTTGAGTAAATGACCTCAGAATCGGGATTTAAAGGTTCCAATAGGTTCGTACGATGATTTCGGAATTGGGTGTATGTCCGGATCGGGTTTTGGATGACCCGGGAGCATTTTGGCGCCTAATAGTAAAAGTTGATTCCTTAAGGATTTTGAAGTTCTTAAATATTTGGTTTGGAGCGGGTTTTTGTGTTATCGAGGTTCGAACGGAATTCCGAGACCGGGAATAGTTTCGTATTGTCATTAAGACTTGAGATGTGATTTGAAGAACTTGAAGTTCATAAGTTTGATTCAATTGGTTTTACGGGGTGATTCTTAGTTTAGCGTTGTTTCGGGCGTTCCGAGGGTTCGAGCGAGTCCATTTTATATGATTTCAAACTTGTCGGTATGTTCGGGCGGGGCCCCGGGGGCCCCGAGTGTCAATCCGATGAGGCTCGAGTTGAGTTAGGAAATTTTGGAAGGAGCTGAACTCCAGGTTGCTGTCATAACCGCACCTGCGGTTGGCCAGCCGCAGGTGCGAGACCGCAGAAGCGGTCGACCCTTTGCAGGTGCAGCCCAAGGGGCAGGAGCCCAGGAACCGTGGATGCGGCCCCTCTTCCGCAGAAGCGAAACCGCAGAAGCGTCCCCAAGACCGCAGATGCGGTCCCAGCCAGTCCGGTCCAATTCTGCAGATGCGGATCTTCCCTCGCAGAAGCGAGACCGCAGATGCGGTCCCCTAACTGTTGCAGAAATTCCTGAAGGCAGTGCCTTCATTTAACACGGGTTATGTGTCATTTTTCACACATTTCATTCAATTCTTGGGCAATTTGGGAGCTTCCAAAGAGGGGATTTCAGCCTAGCATTGTGAGGTAAGTTATTTCTACATAATGTGAGTTTAATACATAGTTTAGGGGTAGATTACACCTTGTAAATTAGTGAAAATATGGGGTTTAGAGTAAAACCTAGGGTTTTGATAGAAACAAGATTTAACCACGAAATTTGTTATGGAATGAAGTAAAAATCATATATTCACTATCCTTAGGTTATGGGTAACAACTTCCCTCGAGAATTTTCGGAATTCGGGCACGTGGGTCCGGGGATGGATTTTAGGAAACTTGTATTTAGGGTTGGGAAATTACTTTAATAGTTAAAATATAAACACTTGAGCTTGTATTGACTAGTTCTTACCGCGTTTGATTAGTTTTGGATCGTTCGGCTTCGAATTGAGGGTTTGAGCGCGTTCTTGAAATTGGAAGTAAGCTTTGGAGCAAGGTGAGTCTCCTTTCTAACCTCGTAAGAGGGAAATAACCCCTAGGTGAACTAAATAAATGTATGGGACTATCTGTGGGGGCTACGTACGCACGTGGCGACGAGAGTTCGTGCGTAGCTACTATTATGCTAGTTGTCCGGGTAGTTTAGGACCCGTATCATGCCATACATGCTAATGCTTGTGTTCTTGCTTGCTAACTGAGATCACTTAGGACATGTTAGGAATTGTAAATAAGTATAAACGAATGTACGGACTGACTTGAGAACTTGTATGAATTTATTTGACTATAAATGAACAATGTGTGCCTTCTTGATAATAATTGATATTTGTGGATCGGGTCAATGACCTCGGTAGAAATGGATGCATCTATGGTTCGCGCCATTCGACCCTCTGACAGTGCACAGTTATTATTATGTGGATCGGGCCGTACGACCTCGGCATAATGTGCGCATGTGGTTTATGTGGAATTCATGCATGACTTACTCTATTTAAATGCTTTGAAACGTAAGTTATTATATGACATGAGTGCAATTGATATACTGTTTCTCCTTGATCTGAGACTGTCATTATATTCATGCTATCCATGCTTGGAAAAAATCTTAAATATTATTGATATTGACCTTAGTAAGTGTCAAGTCGACCCCTCGTCACTACTTTTTCGAGGTTAGACTGGATACTTGCTGGGTACATGTTGTTTATGTACTCATACTATGCTTCTGTACTTAACTGTACAGGATCTGAGGCAGGTGCATCTAGTTGCCCCTCCGGCACACGTTCCTGACTCCTGATCGAGATCTCACGGTGAGCTGCCCTTCTGAGCCGTTCAGTAGCATACCGGAGTTCTCTTCTTTTGTTGTTGATTATGTACTGTCTATTCTGTTTCAGACAGTTTGATGGTGGTATTTTTGTATATTCTACTAGTTGCCCTAGTACTTGTGACACTAGTTCCTGGCACACACTTGTATACTATTATTTTGGGATGTATTTATATTATTACGAACTTGTTAATTATTGATTGGTTAAAAGATTAACTGTTAATTTAAAATGTTGGGGTTATTTTGACAAAAATACTGAAAACCCATTAGTTGAATTAGAGTTGGCTTGCCTGACAACGGTGTCGGGTGCCATCACGACTACGATGGAATTTGGGTTGTGACAACATGGTATCAGAGCACTAGGTTCACGTAGGTCTCACAAGTCATGGGCAAACCTAATAGAGTCTTGTGGATCGGTATAGAGACGTCTATATTTATCTTCGAGAGGCTATAGGGTATTAGGAAACTACTCTTTATTCATCTTCTATCGTGCAGTTGATGGTATACTAAATTTCCTTCTTCTATTCTCTCACAGATGGTGAGGACGCGCACGGCAGACATTCCAGACCCGGGAGGAGCTGCTCCCCCCGTTGCTAGAGGCTGAGGCATAGGTCGGGGGAAGGCACTGGACCAAGGTAGGGGATGAGGGAGTCCCAAAGCTATCCCAGTTGCACCACCGGCGGATCCCGCGGGGGATCCTATCATTGAGGAGCAGGGCGAGGTGCCCGCAGCCGAGCCTACCCCGGCGGACTTAATGCAACACCGGGTTTCCAGGAGGTCATGGGCCGTATGTTGCGGTTCATGGATACCATGACTTAGGCTGGTTTATTTCCAGCAGACCCAGCTACATCTCAGGCGGGAGGGGGAGCACAGACCCCTACTGCTCAGGCTCCTGGTCATGCAGCTGTAGTGTATTAGACTCCGGGTGCACTACCCGCGGATGGAGCTTAGCCAGTTGCTGCAGTGGTACCCGAGCCTAGACTAGCTGCGGACGGCGATCCGTAGAAGTTATTGGACAGATGGACTAGGCTACACCCTCCTATCTTCGGAGGCGAACGTCATGAGGATGCCTAGGATTTCATTGATAGGTGCAGGGACAGACTGCACAACATGAGGATATTGGAGTCTCGTGGGCTTGACTTCACTACATTTCAGCTGGAGGGCAGGGCCCGTAGATGGTGGCAGTCTTATGTTCTTGGCAGGTCAGCAGGTTCTCCTCCCATTACTTGGGGTCAGTTCACACAGCTTTTCCTGGATAGGTATATTCCACCCTCTGAGAGGGAAGACCTCCGGTATCAGTTTGAGCAGCTTGAGCAGGGTCAGATGTCGGTGACCGACTATGAGGCGAGGTTATTTGAGTTGTCCCGCCATGCACTAATGATACTTCCTACTGACGGAGAGAGGGTGCGTAGGTTTGTTGCACGGTTACATTCTGGTATTAGGGCCAACATGGCCCGAGAGGTGGAGATGGGGACTCCTTATTAGCTGGTAGTAGAGATTCCTCGGAGGATTGAGGGCTACCGTTTGAGAGGTAGAGAGCAGATGTAGTAGGACAATAGGGCCCGATTCTCTCGAGAGTTTAGAGGTGCCCCGGCTAGGGGCAGGGGTCAGTTTAGGAGGGGTCAGCCAGGCCCCCATATTCAGCACCACCACCTCCTCGAGGTGCTCCAGCATTCCCCTACTTCAACGCCATTCCAGAGAGTTCTTACAGCCCGCCAGCTATCCAGGGTTCTTCCAGTGGGTATTCAGGTCCCCAGGGTTCTTCTGGTTCCTACTTCAGTGCCATACCGGAGAGTTCATACCGCCTACCAGCTACTCAGGCTTTTTCCAATGGGTCTACAGGCCATCACGGTCATACATCATGGCAGCAGGTCGCTGCTCCGAGGGGTTGTTTCGAGTGCGGAGACCTTAGTCATATGAGGAGATACTACCCCAGATTTCGGGGCAAGGCAGTGCAGCAGGGTCAACAGCCCATGATTACAGCACCAGTTGCCCAGCCGCCCAGAGGCGGAGGATAAACTGGTAGGGGCCGTCCTAGAGGTGGAGGTCAGGCAGGGAGAGGTCAGCCAACTACTGTTCAGTTAGGTGGAGGCCAGCCAGCCAACGCTCCAGCCAGATTCTATGCTTTTCCGGCCAGACCAGATGCATTGGCCTCAGATGCCGTTATCACAGGTATTATTTTCGTCTGCGGTAGGGATGCTTCAGTGCTATTTGATCCAGGGTCTAGCTATTCATATGTGTCATCTCATTTTGCTCATTTTCTGGATATTACTTATGAGTCCTTGGGTACTCCTGTTCATGTGTCCACTCCTATGGGCGATTCTATGGTTGTGGATCGGATCTAGATCCTGTGTGGTCACATTCTGTGGTTTCGAGACTAGAGCAGACCTCCTGTTGCTTGATATGACCTACTTTGAGGTCATCCTGGGCATGGGTTGGTTATCCCCATACCACGCCATCCTAGATTGTCATGCCAAGACTGTTACTTTAGCAATGCCAGAGTTGCCAAGGTTGGAGTGGAAGGGTTCCTCCGTTAGTACATCTAGTCGGGTTATCTCTTTTCTAAAGGCTCGACATATGGTCGAGAAGGGTCATCTGGCTTATCTAGCTTATGTTCGGGACACCACCGCAGAGTCTCCGACAATTGATCCAGTTCCAGTAGTCCGGGAGTTCGCCGATGTGTTTCCTTCTGACCTTCCTGGCATGCCTCCGGATCGTGATATTGATTTCTGTATTGATTTGGCTCCAGGCACCCAGCCTATATCTATTCCACCATACCGTATGGCTCCGAAAGAGTTGAAAGAGTTGAAGGAGCAGCTTGAGGAGTTGTTAGCAAAGGGGTTTGTTAGACCGAGTGTGTCACCGTGGGGTGCACCAGTATTGTTTGTGAAGAAGAAGGATGGGACTATGTGGATGTGCATTGATTACCGCCAGTTGAACAAGGCCACCATCAAGAACAAGTACCCGTTGTCGCGCATTGATGATTTGTTCGACCAGTTGCAGGTTTCTAGGATGTTCTCTAAGATCGACTTGAGATCAAGTTATCATCAGCTGAAGATTCGGGACTTAGATGTTCCGAAGATTGCTTTCCGTACTAGATATGGCCATTATGAGTTTCTGGTAATGTCCTTTGGCTTGACTAATGCCCCAGCGGCGTTTATGGACTTGATGAACAGGGTGTTTAGGCCTTATATTGATTCCTTTGTTATCATCTTCATTGACGACATCTTGATATACTCACGTAGACTGGGAGAGCACGAGCAGCATTTGAGAGTAGTGCTTCAGACCTTGCGAGAGCAGAAGCTATATGCTAAGTTCTCCAAGTGTGAGTTTTGGCTAGAGTCACTAGCATTCTTGGGGCATATTGTGTCAGGAGAGGGTATTAAGTGGATCCCAAGAAGATTGAGGCAGTTCAGAGATGGCCACGTCCTACTTCAGTGACCGAGATTAGGAGTTTCCTGGGGTTAGCAGGTTATTACCGCCGATTTGTGCAGGGCTTTTCATCCATGCATCACCTCTGACTATATTGACCCGGAAGGGTGCTCCTTTTCGTTGGTCCGATGAGTGTGAGGCGAGCTTTCATAAGCTCAAGACAACTTTGACTACAACATCGATTCTTGTGTTGCCTTCCGGTTTGGGGGTTTATATGGTATATTGCGACACTTCACGCGTTGGCTTGGGATGTGTATTGATGCAGGATGGGCGAGTTATTGCATATGCTTCATGTCAGCTGAAGATTCATGAGAGAATTACCCTGTGCACGACCTAGAGTTAGCACTGATTGTTCATGCTCTTAAGATATGGAGGCATTATTTGTATGGGGTGTCATGTGAGGTTTATACTGATCATCCCAGCTTGCAGCATTTGTTCAAGCAGAGGGGTCTCAATTTGAGGCAGCACAGATGGCTTGAGTTATTAAAGGATTATGACATCACCATTCTTTATCATCCGGGCAAGGCAAATGTGGTCACGGATGCCTTGAGTAGGAAAGCAGAGAGTATGGGTACCTTGGCATTCATACCAGCAGAGGAGAGGCCACTAGCTTTGGGCATTCAGTCCTTGGCTAACAGACTTGTGAGGTTGGATATTTCAGATCCTAGGCAAGTCCTTGCGTGTGTTGTTGCTCAGTCTTCACTATTGGGGCAGATCAAGGCTCCGCAGTTCGATGATCCGCATTTGGCAGTTCTTAGAGAGACGGTGCTACAGGGTAGTGTTAAGGAGGTTTCTATTGGCGAGGATGGTGTTCTGCGACTCCAGGGCCGCCTATGTGTTCCTAATGTCGATGGCTTGAGGGAGAGGATTCTAGAGGAGGCACACAGTTTGCGGTATTCCATTCATCCAGGTGCTGCGATGATGTATTGTGACCTGAGGCAGCATTATTAGTGGCGACGGATGAAGAAAGACATAATTGAGTATGTGGCTAGGTGTTTGAACTACCAGCAGGTTAAGTATGCGCACCAGAGGCCAGGTGGCCTACTTCAGCAGATGCCTATACCTGAGTGGAAGTGGTGTATTCATACTACGCTTCTGCGCAATTTTTGAGCAGATCCAGGTATTTGATCGTTAGTAGCTGTGTGGATCGTTGCGGTGGAGACTCAAGATAAACCTGCTGCTGTGTTCGCAGGCTTCAGAGTCACCTTCTTATTTTGTATTTACATTGTTCCCTCTTATTTCGAGACAGTTGTAATGTGGAACTTGTGACTTGTACTACCGCTTTTGGGATTGTTAATTTGTATAAGGATTTCTGTTTTGAAATTGTTCGATTTTAATTAGAAATTATTGTTATTTAAGTTACAGTTAGGCTTACCTAGTCCCTAAGACTGGGTGCCATCACGATACCCAACAGAGGAAAAATTGGGTCGTGACAATTGTGATGGTCATCACTCGTTTTGAAAGTAAATTCTGTGTTCTGAGGCCTTAAAACCTCCTTTTTATCTCACCTCGATTTGCGTGCGCAGTTTGGGCATGTGTCCGTAAAGCCATTATGTGAAAATCTGTGAAAAATGATGAATTTTGCCTTTAAAATGAATTTAGGTTGACTTCGGTCAACATTTTGGGTAAACGGATCTGGACCCGTGATTTGACGATCCCGGAGGGTCCGTAGAAAAATATGGGACTTGGGCGTATGCCCGGAATCGAATTCTGAGGTCCCCACCCCGAGAAATGAATTTTTAAAGAAAATTATTTTCTGGAATATATATCAGTTTTTGGAAATGAAATATGTTTGAATTTGATGGTATCGGGCACGTATTTTGGTTCCGGAGCCCGATATAAGTTTGAAATAAAAATTTGGTTGCATTTGTAAAATTTGATAAAGAACGGGATTGGTTTGGTATAAAACGGACTTAAAGTTGAGAAATTGGAATTTTGGGTGTTCTTGGATGATTTCATGAATTTGGGGTTCAATTCATAGTTTGATGCTATTTTGGTGATTTGATTGCACGAGCAAGTCTGTATGATGTTTTTAGGTTGGTGTGCATGTTTGGTTTGGAGCCCCGAGGGCTCGGGTGAGTTTTGGATAGGCCACGGAATGAGATTGGACTTAGGAAAAATTGTTGCAGGTTGCAGGTCTGGTGCCGGCCTCTGATCTCGCAATTGCGAGATCAGGGATCGCAAATGTGATGCCTGAGATCTTGGGAATTTCGAGGGGCTCTTCGCAATTGTGAAGTAAGACCTGGCCAGCCTTACTCACAAGTGCGAGCATTACTTCGCAATTGCGAAGTACTCAGAACATTCCAGGAGTCGCAAATGCGACAACACCTTCACAAATGCGAAGGGAACAAGAATCTTCAGGGTTCGCAATTGCGAACCCATGGTCGCAATTGCGAACCCATGGTCGCAATTGCGAAGAAAGCAGGTTTCTTAAGGGTTCGCAATTGCGAACCCTGATCGCAATTGCGACATCAGAGACCTGCTAAAATGAATTTCAGACGGGGTTCGCAATTGCGAAGAAAGCAGGTTTCTTAAGGGTTCGCAATTGCGAACCCTGGTCGCAATTGCGACATCAGAGACCTGCTAAAATGAATTTCAGACGGGATTTCAACCATTTTTATAACTTTTTCAAAACCTAAACTCTCTTGGGCGATTTTCTAAAGAAAAGTTCTTTTCCAAATCGATTGTATGTTATTTCTAACTCATTTTTATTAATCTTTAACATCTTTTCTCATGATTTCAACTCAAAATCATAGGTTTTCATGGGGGAAATTGGGTGTTTTGGGTAGAACTTAGGTTTTTCAAATTCTGGGGATTTGGACCTCTATTTGAGGTCCGATTTCAATACAAATTATATATTTGAGTTAGTGGGTGAATGGGTAACCGGGTTTTGGTTCGAACCTCGGGTTTTGACTATGTGGGCCCGGGGTCGATTTTTGACTTTTTGGGAAAAACTCTAGAAAATCTATTTTCATGCATTAGAATTGATTCATTTAGCATTTATTGATATAGTTAAGTAACTTGTGGCCTAGATACAAGCAAATTGGTGGTAGAATCAAGAGGTAATGTGGTAGTTGAGGCTTGAATTGTGTTCGTGGCATCGAGGTAAGTGTTTGGTCTAACCTTAGCTTGAGGGATTAGGAGTTGTGTCGTATTTGCTATGTGTTAATTGTGGAGTACGACGTATAGGCATGGTGACGAGTATCTATACGTCGATGTCAAGCATGCCCGTGAGTCTAGTATTGTAATTGTTGTGACTCCGTTGTAATTTATCCATGTCTAATATGATGATTATCATTGTTGGTTCCCTTGCTGGGAGGTTATTGTTTATGATATTGTCTCCCTTGCCGGGATGTTGTTGTTATACTCTTGTTCCCTTGCCGGAATGTTGTTGTTGTATTGTTGTTCTCTTGCCGGGATTCTTCTATGATTGGTGTTGATATATGAAATGGGAGCGGGTTGCACGCCTGCAACGAGAAAGAAATAAAAGTGAATACTGTGTTTGTTTTCCTCATTATTGTTGGCAACTAAGTTATGGTTCCTTTACATTCCTCTTTGGTATTTTGTTGTATCTGATACTCCCCGTAGCATATCTTCCCCTCCCCATCTTTAACTGTGAATATCTGCTTTTATTTTTCACTGTATATGATTTAACTGCACAAGTTTATTTGGTAGTCTGGTCCTAGCCTTGTTACTACTTCGCCGAGGTTAGGCTAGGCACTTACCAGCACATGGGGTCGGTTGTGCTGATACTACACTCTGCACTGTGTGCAGATACTGACATCGGAGCATTTCGACCGCAGTGAGGTTGCTGCCTTCAGTCCAACAGGTGACCCGAGGTAGTCCTGCAGACGTCCGCGGGCCTTGGCGTCTCCTTCTATCTTCCTAGACAGTTTCTTCTATGTATTTCTGAAACATCTTATATTTTTCTTTCGGACCTTAATTTGTAGTACTCTTAGACAGTCTGTAAAATTGTGACACCAGTCCTGGGTAGTCTATGTTTAAGGAATTGTATTGGTGATATTTTAATGGTTATAATTTGTTCTTCCGCTTGTTTAATTCCGCTGATTATATAATGTTGATTCATAACTGTTAAAGGATTAAAAATGAGAAAAAGGTAAATATTTGAAATAATTGGCTTGCCTAGCTTTCACTAGTAGGCGCCATCACAACTCCCGAGGGTGAAAAATTCGGGTCGTGACAACAATATACAAACTTGGGTAAGAAGAATAAAAAATCACCCAATTTTTGTGCTTGAAGATCTGCAAAATAAAAAAAAAAAAAGCTCTTTTTTCAAACTCTGGCCTATTGTTAATGGACTACAGATTTGTAAAGTTGTAACTGAGTTATTCGGCGGCAATGTATATGGGTGGATAGTATTTTTGTGTAATTCTCCCTAAATTATCACTCATTCATTATCTTTAGGAGCTATCGAGCCAAACCCTTCTATTTCCAAAAAATTTAAACGACCAAAGGATTCAATCTTTAAATTTGTGTTACTTGACTAATATTTAAAGAATCATGATAAAGTATAAAGTAACATATAATCAATCATTTCAACTTTAGTATTAAGCCATATAAATTAAATAATAGCAATTTTATAAGATATTTGCGAGAAATCAATGTTACTTCATCATGATCATATTTTCTGTATATTTATCGTATGGATGTTTATAAATTTATTAAATTTTTTATACTTATTAATATGAGGTACACACACAACATGCGTCTTAAATTCAATTTACTAAATTATTTTCATTAAAAGTAAGATTTTTCTCATGACAAAGGCATTTAAACGATAAAGGAAGAACATATATCAAGGACATCATTTATGAATTAAGTGAAGTTAAATAATATTTATTAGTTGGACTCAAGTAACGTGTCACTAAAATATACCAACAAATAACTTTTAAATAATTAACTCTATTCTAATAAGTATTTTAAACTCTATTATAATTACTTGTATGAATACATATTAAATAGCAATAAGCAATATTCCATAATATTTTGTGACAATCGTTTTATTTCTTTCTACAAAAAGTTTAGTTGGATTTAATTTTTCGTCCAATTAAATTCTTCGTATGATAACTAAACCAAATAATAGGGAGTCTCTTTCTCTTTTTCGGATTTTTTCATTTGAGTTGATCCCAAGGGAATAATGAAATTCATATTAGTACTTGAGAAAATAGAACTCTTTTTTTAAGGCTATAAAAATAATATTGTCGCATGATATATGAATACAATTCAACATATTATTTTACTATATCTCAACTATAAAAATAAATGCACAATTTATTTATCAAAGTTATGATAAGGTATTAAAATACTTTGTTGTGATATAATTTTATTAATTTTAAGCTGGCTTATGTCACGACCCATTTCCACAATAGGTCATGATGGCGCCCAACACCCTTTGCCGGGCAAGCCAACGTGGAAATATAAATAAGTTCTCATTTTACCTTTACCAACTAATTGCGGCAATTTCTTGAATTAAGGTTAAAACAAGTAATAACCAGTAAGGTACCAAAATAATTATACAAACCCCAAAAGAATAGTCTACTAATGTGTGTGCCAAGATCTGGTGTCGTCACAAGTTGTGGCAACTAGTAGAATATACAAAAGAACAATCCTATCCTACTGTCCGAAATAGAATAGACAGCAAAAATAAATAAAGAGAAACTCCATCAAGCTGCTGAACGGCACAGGAAGGGAGCAACTCACCGTGGAAGTCTCGAAATAGGCTCAGAGATACACACCAGACTGATAGCCAGATGTACCTGCCTCAGATCCTGTACAATTAAGTGCAGAAGTATAGTATGAGTACATAAACAATATGTACCCAGTAAGTATCATGTCTAATCTCGAAGAAGTAGAGTCGAGAAGTCGACTTGACACTTACTAGGGTCAAATAATATGAGATATGAGTTATACTGTGCATGGATAAAATAAATAAATAGCAGTGTATAACAAGAACTAACAGGTCCTCTCCTAGATAATGTCACACCTGGCAACTTCCATTTCAGGACAATTAATAAACTCAAATCATAGAAATATACTGGGTAAAACAGGTGCAGGTAGTGCCGAGGTCGTACGGCCCGATCCAACATAAAGTAAATTGTGCACTGTCGAGGGTCGAACAGCACGAACCATAGATGCATCTATTTCCCCCACTCGCGAATCAACCATGCGACGCGGTCAAATGTAATTAAACACAGCAATAGGAAGACAAGAACATATAAATGGGGAGCAATTACTCACTGGATTATCAACTTCCCTTTTAAAAGGCCAAGAATGATCATGTTCCTCTTAACTAATCTCATTTATCATAATCGCCATGATTGAAAAATCCAAATTAAACATAGAGTTGCAAGAATACCACATAAAGCATGCTTTTGGGTCCTAAACTACCCGGACTTAGCACAATAGTAGCTACGCACGGACCCTCGTCACCTAGTGCATACGTAGCCCTCACATTTAATAGCAAATTATTAGATTACATCGCCTATGGGGACAATTCCGTCTTAAAAGGTTTGATAGGAGACTCACCTCGCTCCAAAGTGCACTTCCAATACCAAGAACGAGCCCGAACTCTCAATTTGGAGCCAAACGATCCAAAACTTGATAAACGAGGTAGGAACTAGTCAATTCAAGCTTACAAGATCATATTCTAACTATTTAAGCAATTCCCCACCCTTAAACACAAGTTTCCTAAAATCCGACCCCGGACCCACGTGTCCGGATTCCGAAATTTTTCAAGGGAAGTCGTTCTTCATAACCTGAGGATCAATAATATATGATTTCTAATTCATTTCATAACAAATTTCGTGATCAAATCCAACTTTTGTCAAAACCCTAGGTTTTTGCTCTAACCCCATGATTTCACCTTAATACTAGTGTTTAATCTGCCTAAGACACAAGTATTAAAACAGAAATAGGTAGAATAAACTTACATCAAGAAGCTAGGTGAAGGTTTTCTCTCAAAACCTCTCAAAATCTCCCAATGGAGGAGTGAAAAATGGAAAAATAAACTTAGAACCCGTAATAAATGAAGCTCACTGCTTCAGTGATTTCTGCATCTGCGGTCAGGGGACCGCATCTGCGGTCCCGCATCTGCGAGAAAGAGACCGCATCTGCGGAAGTTGGCCAAACGGTCTAGGACCGCTTCTGCGGTCTTGGAGCCGCTTCTGCGGCTTGGGAGCTGCTTCTGCGGTTTTAGGCCTGGCCAGCCTTGGCTGCATCTGCGAGAGAACGACCGCTTCCACGGTCTCGCACCTGCGGCCCACCAACCGCAGGTGCGGTTATGACAGAAGCAGTAGCTTCAGCTCTTCTCAATTTTTCCAACTTCACTCGAGCCTCGTCCGATTGACGCTCGGGGCCCCCGGGTCCCGTTCGAACATACCGACAAGTCCGAAATCATGAAACGGACCTGCTCGAACCCTCGGAACGCCCGAAACAACGCTAAATCTAAGAATAACCCCCTAAAACCAATTGAATCAAACTTATGAACTTCAAGTTCTTAATTCTCTTCTAACGAGTCGAAACGCACTTAAACTACTCGGATTGACACCACTTTTGCGGGCAAGTCTTAAATATTATATTGGACCTGTACTGGTTTCCGGAACCAATCCACGAGCCCGATACCGTCCATCATTATTTAGTTTCTTTAAATCCTTAGAATTTCAGTTTAACAATTTCTAATAAAAATTCATTACTCAGCCTAGGGACCTCGGAATTCGATTCCGAGCATACGCCCAGGTCTCATCTTTTCCTACAGACCCTCTAGGACCGTCAAAACACGAATCTGGGCCCGTTTGCTAAAAATGTTGACCAAAGTCAAACTTGTCCTTTTAAGAAATACTTAAGGAATCAAATGAGCATATATCAACCCAAATTCTTCCAAATCCCGAACCAACCATCCCCGCAGGTCGTAAATTAGTTGAAGCAAGCACGGAAAGTTTTATTTGGGGAAACGAGGTTCTAAAAAGCAAACGACCGATCGGGTCGTTACATCCTCCACCTCTTAAACAAACGTTCGTCCTCGAACGGACATAGAAAAGTACCTGAGGTGCTGAATAAATGAGGGTATCTGCTCCGCATGTCCTCCTCGGACTCCCAGGTTTCCTCCTCGACTGGTTGGCCCCTCCACCGGACCTTTACTGCTGAAATCCTCTTGGATCTTAACTGACGATCCTGTCTGTCAATAATGGCAACTGGCTCCTCCTCGTAACTCAGGTTCTCATCCAACTGAATAGTACTGAAGTCTAACACATGGGACAAGTCGGCGTGATACTTCCGGAGCATGGACACGTGGAAAACTGGATGAACTCCCGATAAACTGGGGGGTAAAGCAAGCTCGTAAGCAACCTCCCCAACTCGCCCCAACACCTCAAATGGGCCAATAATCCTTGGGCTCAACTTGCCCTTCTTCCCGAACCTCATGACACCTTTCATTGGCGAATTCTCGCCAACCATGAATGATACATCACGCGCCTTTTGATCCGCATAGCTCTTCTGTCTGGACTGTGTTGTGCGAAGTCTTTCCTGAATTAGCTTCACCTTCTCCAAGGCATCTCTCACCAGATCCGTACCATACAACTTATCCTCCCCGGGCTCAAACCATCCGATCGGAGAACGACATCGCCGACTGTACAAGGCTCATATGGGGTCATCTCAATGCTGGACCGATAACTGTTGTTGTAAGCAAACTTTGCCAAAGGCAAGAACTGATCCCACTGACCCCCAAAGTCAATCACACATGCTCTAAGCATGTCCTCCAAGATCTGAACTGTCCGCTCTGACTGCCCATCGGTCTGTGGATGAAATGCTGTGCTAAGCTCTACGCGGGTCCCCAACTCACCCTGAACAGCTCTCCAGAAATGAGAAGTGAACTGAGGGCCTCTATCTGATATGATGGAAACAGGCACGCCGTGCAACCAGAATAAAGTGTGCCGACTTGGTCAACCTGTCAACAATGACCCACACTGCATCAAACTTCTGCAAGGTCCGGGGCAATCCCACTACAAAGTCCATAGTGATGCGCTCCCATTTCCACTCAGGAATGGGCATCCACTGAAGTAGGCCACCTGGCCTCTGGTGCTCATACTTGACCTATTGACAATTCAAACACTTAGCCACGTACTCCACTATGTCCTTCTTCATCCGTCGCCACCAATAATGCTGTCTCAGGTCACGATACATCTTCGTAGCACCTGGGTGAATAGAATACCGCGAACTGTGTGCCTCCGCTAGAATCCTCTCCCTCAAGCCATCAACATTAGGAACACATAGGCGACCCTGGAGTCGCAGGACACCATCCTCGCCAATCGAAACCTCCTTGGCACTACCCTGTAGCACCGACTCTCTGAGAACTGCCAAATGCGGATCGTCGAACTGTCGGGCCTTGATCTCCTCCGACAATGAAGACTGGGCAACAACACACGCAAGAACTCGGCTGGGCTCTGAAATATCCAACCTCACAAGTCTGTTAGCCAAGGACTGAATGTCCCAAGCTAGTGGCCTCTCCTCTGCTGGAATGAATGCCAAGCTACCCATACTCTCTGCTTTTCTGCTTAAGGCATCTGCGACCACATTTGCCTTGCCCGGGTGATAAAGAATGGTGATGTCATAATCCTTCAGTAACTCAAGCCACCTACGCTGCCTCAAATTGAGATCCCTCTGCTTGAACAAATGCTGTAAGCTGCGATGATCAGTATAAACCTCACATGACGCCCCATACAGGTAATGCCTCCATATCTTAAGAGCATGAACAATCGCCGCCAACTCCAGATCGTGCACAGGATAATTCTTCTCATGAATCTTCAGCTGACGGGAGGCATATACAATAACTCGCCCCTTCTGCATCAATAAACAACCCAGGCCAACGCGTGAAGCGTCGCAATATACAATATACATCCCTGAACCGGAAGGTAACACAAGAACCGGTGCTGTAGTCAAGGCTGTCTTGAGCTTCTGGAAGCTCGCCTCACAATCATCGGACCAATGGAAAGGAGCACCCTTCTGGGTCAATCTAGTCAGAGGTGATGCAATAGATGAAAAGCCCTGCACGAATCGTCTGTAATAACCTGCTAACCCCAGGAAACTCCTGATCTCGGTCACTGAAGTAGGACGTGGCCAACCCTGAACTGCCTCAATCTTCTTGGGATCCACCTTAATGCCCTCTCCTGACACCACATGCCCCAAAAATGCCACCGACTCTAGCCAAAACTCACACTTGGAGAACTTAGCATATAGCTTCTGCTCTCGCAAGGTCTGAAGCACTACTCTCAAATGCTGCTCGTGCTCCCCCAGGCTACGGGAGTATATCAAGATGTCGTCAATGAAGACGATGACAAAAGAATCAATATAAGGTCTGAACACTCTCTGCTGGGGCATTAGTCAAGCCAAAGGACATCACTAGAAACTCATAATGGCCATATCTAGTCCGGAATGCAGTCTTCGGAACATCCGAGTCCCGAATCTTCAACTGATGGTACCCTGACCTCAAGTCAATCTTAGAGAACACCCTAGCACCCTGCAACTAGTCAAATAAATCATCGATGCGAGGCAGTGGATACTTGTTCTTGATGGTGACTTTGTTCAGCTGGCGGTAATCAATGCACATCCGCATAGTCCCATCCTTCTTCTTCACGAATAACACTGGTGCACCCCAAGGTGATACATTGGGTCTAACAAACCCCTTTGCTAACAACTCCTCAAGCTGCTCCTTCGGAGCCATGCGGTATGGTGGGATAGATATAGGCTGGGTGCCTGGAGCCAAATCAATACAGAAATCGATATCACGATCCGGTGGCATGCCAGGAAGATTAGAAGGAAACACATCGGCGAACTCCCGAACTACTGGAACTGAATCAATCGTCGGAGACTCTGCGGTGGTGTCCCGAACATAAGCCAAGTATGCCCTACACCCCTTCTCGACCATTTGCCGAGCCTTCAGGAAAGAGATAACCCGGCTAGGTGTATCAACTGTGGAACCCTTCCACTCCAACCCTGGCAATCCTGGCATCGTTAAAGTAACAGTCTTGGCATGGCAATCTAGGACGACGTGATGTGGAGATAACCAATCCATGCCCAGGATGATCTCAAAGTCGATCATATCAAGCAACAGGAGATCTGCTCTAGTCTCAAAACCATAGAATGTGACCACACAGGACCGGTAGATCCGGTCCACAACCACAGAATCGCCCACTGGAGTGGACATGTGAACAGGAGTGCTCAAGGGCTCAGGAGTAATAACCAGAAAATGAGCAAACAGTGATGATACATATGAATAGGTGGACCCTGGATCAAATAATGCCGAAGCATCTCTGCCACAGACGGAAATGATACCTGTGATAACGGCATAAGAGGGCAATGCATCTGGTCTGGCCGGAAGAGCATAGAATCTGGCTGGAGCGCCAGCTGGCTGGCCTCCACCTATCTGAGCAGTANCGCCTGGCTGAGCAGTAGCTGGCTGACCTCTCCCTGCCTGGCCTCCACCTCTAGGACGGCCCCTACCGGTCTGCCCTCCACCTCTAGGTGGCGGGGCAGCCGGTGCTGAAATCATAGGCTGCTGACCCTGCTGTACTGCCTTGCCCCTAAGTCTGGGGCAGGTCCTCTTCATGTGACCCGGATCTCCACACTCGTAGCAGCCCCTCGACGCCATAGCCTGTTGCCCTGAAGTTTGAGCCTGCTGACCCGAATATCCACCAGAAGGACCCTGAATGGCTGGTGGGCGATAATAACTCTCTGGCATAGCACTGAAGTAAGCACTGGAAGAACCCTGATGACCAGAATACCCGCCGGAGGAACCCTGACTGGCTGGTGGGCGGTAAGAACTCTCCGACATCGCACTGAAATAAGGTCTCACTGGAGCACCTCGGGGAGGTGGTGGTGGTGCTGAATATGGGGGCCTGTTGGGCTGACCCCTCCCCGTGT
Source organism: Nicotiana attenuata (assembly GCF_001879085.1). Classification (NCBI taxonomy): domain Eukaryota; kingdom Viridiplantae; phylum Streptophyta; class Magnoliopsida; order Solanales; family Solanaceae; genus Nicotiana; species Nicotiana attenuata. The sequence continues at coordinate 79,751 of NW_017670653.1, read as the reverse complement.
GCCCCCTACCCCTAGCTGGGGCGCCTCTGAACTCTCCAGAAAATCGGGCCCTCTTGTCCTGCTGAAACTGCTTTCTACTCCTCTGGCGATAACCCTCAATCCTGCGAGCAATCTCCACCACTAGCTGATACTCAGTACCCATCTCTACCACTCGGGCGATACTAGCTCGAATACCGGGGTGCAACCCTGTAACAAATCTCCGCACTCTCTCTGCATCCGTGGGAAGTATCATGAGTGCATGGCGAGACAACTCAAAAAATCTCGCCTCATAGTCTGTCACGGACATCTGACCCCGCTCAAGATGCTCAAACTGATACCGCAACTCTTCACTCTCAGAGGGTAGAATATACCTATCCAAGAATAGCTGTGTGAACTGACCCTTAAGTGAGGGGAGGAGAACCAGTTGGCCTGCCGAGAACATAGGACTGCCACCATCTACGGGCCCTGCCCTCCAGCTGAAAAGTAGTGAAGTCAACTCCATGCGACTCAAATATCCTCATGATAGTGCAGTCTGTCCCTGCACCTATCAATGAAATCCTGAGCATCCTCATGACGCTCACCCCAGAAGATAGGGGGGTGAAGTCTAGTCCACCTATCCAATAACTTCTGCGGGTCACCATACACAGCTGGCCTGGGCTCGGGCACCACTGCAGCGACTGGTCGTGCCCCATCTGTGGGTAGTGCACCCGGAGTCTGATACACTACAGCTCCATGCCCAGGAGCCTGAGCAGTAGGGGTCTGTGCTCCCCCTCCTGCCTGTGATGTAGCTGGATCTGCTGGAAATAAACCAGCCTGAGTCATAGTGTCAATGAACCGCAACATACGACCCATGACCTCCTGGAAACCCGGTGCTGTTATAAAGTCCGTCGGGGTAGGCTCGGCTACGGGCACCTCGCCCTGCTCCTCAATGATAGGGTCTCCCGCAGGATCTGCTGGTGGTGCAACTGGGACAGCTCTGGGACGCCCTCGTCCCCTACCTCGGGTCGGTGCCCTCCCCCGGCCACTGCCCCGGCCCCCAGCAGCGGGGGGAGCAGCTCCTCCCGGGTCCGGAACATCAGCCGTGCGTGTCCTCACCATCTGTGAGAGAATACAAGAGAGAAATTTAGTATACCGACCACTGCACGATAGGAGAGTAGTTTCCTAACACCCTATAGACTCTCGAAGATAAATACAGACTTCTCCGTACCGATCCGCAAGACTCTATTAGGTTTGCCCATGACTTGTGAGACCTACGTGAACCTAGTGCTTTAATACCATGTTGTCACGACCCATTTTCACAATAGGACATGATGGCACCCAACACCCTTTGCCGGGCAAGCCAACGCAGAAATATAAATAAGGTTAAAACAAGTAATAACCAGTAAGGTACCAAAATAATTATACAAACCCCAAAAGAATAGTCTACTAATGTGTGTGCCAAGACCTGGTGTCACAAGTTGTGGGCAACTAGTAGAATATACAAAAGAACGATCCAAAACTAGATAAACGAGGTAGGAACTAGTCGATTCAAGCTTACAAGATCATATTCTAACTATTTAAGCAATTCCCCACCCTTAAACACAAGTTTCCTAAAATCCGACCCCGGGCCCACGTGCTCGGATTCCGAAATTTTTCAAGGGAAGTCGTTCTTCATAACCTGAGGATCAATAATATATGATTTCTAATTCATTTCATAACAAATTTTGTGGTCAAATCCAACTTTTGTCAAAACCCTAGGTTTTTGCTCTAACCCCATGATTTCACCTTAATACTAGTGTTTAATCTACCTAAGACACAAGTATTAAACTAGAAATAGGTAGAATAAACTTACCTCAAGATGCTAGGTGAAGGTTTTCTCTCAAAACCTCTAAAATGGCCCAATGGAGGAGTGAAAAATGGCAAAATGAACTTAGAACCCGTAATAAATGAAGCTCACTGCTTCAGTGATTTCCGCATCAGCGGTCAGGGGATCGCATCTGCGGTCCCGCATCTGCGATGAAGAGACCGCATCTGCGGAAGTTGGCCAAACGGGCTGGGACCGCTTCTGCGGTCTTGGAGCCGCTTCTGCGGCTTGGGAGCCGCTTCTGCGGTTTTGGGCCTGGCCAGCCTTGGCCGCATCTGCGAGAGAACGATCGCTTCTGCGGTCTCGCACCTGCGGCCCACCAACTGCAGGTGCGGTTATGATAAGCTCTTCTCAACTTTTCCAACTTCACTTGAGCCTCGTCTTATTGACGCTCGGGGCCCCTCGGTCCCGTCCGAACATGCTGACAAGTCCGAAATCATGAAATGGACCTGCTCGAACCCTTGGAATGCCCGAAACAACGCTAAATCTAAGAATCACCCCCTAAAACCAATTGAATCAAACTTATGAACTTCAAGTTCTTAATTCTCCTATAACAAGCCGAAACGCACTTAAACTACTCGGATTGACACCAACTTTTGCGGGCAAGTCTTAAATATTATATTAGACTTGTACTGGGCTCCGGAACCAATCCACGAGCCCGATACCAACGTGATCAATCATTATTTAGTTTCTTTAAATCCTTGGAATTTCAGTTTAACAATTTCTAATAAAAATTCGTTATCGGCCTAGGGACCTCGGAATTCGATTCCGAGCATACGCTCAGGTCCCATATTTTCTTATGGACCCTCCGGGACCGTCGAAACATGAATCCGGGTCCGTTTGCTAAAAATGTTGACCAAAGTCAAACTTAGCCTTTTATGAAATTCTTAAGGAATCAAATGAGCATATATCAATCCAAATTCTTCCAAATCCCGAACTAACCATCCCCGCAGGTCGTAAATTAGTTAAAGCAAGCACGGAAAGTTTTATTTGGGGAAACGGGATTCTAAAAAGCAAACGACCGGTCGGATCGTTACAGCTTAGAGGAAATCAATATTCATCATTTTTAAGAGCTTATGCTTTTTAATATTTTATAATTCATTCACATAATCTAATAATAGTTGCATGATTTTTAAAATTATATAAATTGATATGGAGTACACGCGAAGGGTGCATATCTTAAAACTAGTTACCCCCTACATATATGTTATTTTTAAACACAAATAATGCATGTAACCAAACCCACAATGCACAAGGCAAGAAGGACTAACAGATACCCAATTACAAACCACTAATTTCAAATTTTCAATTATTACTTAGAACAATGATGGAACAATATGGAAATCTCAGTAATATAACAGTAAAACTAACAGGAATTCTAAGGAAAATGGAATGAGAAGCTGAGATAACAAAAGGGGGTGAGAAACAGGGGCGGGCCTACGTGGAAGGTAAAGGGGTCACGGGCACCCGTTAAGCTCGAAGAAAAATCTGTATCTGTATGTATATCCGTATACCTTGAGAAACGGTTATATATTTTTTAGGCACCCTCAGTCTCAATTTCTCAAAAACCAGTTCTGTGCACTGGTCGCATCTGCAACTTATTGTTGCTCTTATGCGTGGATGAGGGAGGTTCGATTCCTAGCTCTAACAGTTACTTTGATTTTACTTGAAGGATTTATAAGCCCAGATTTCTTTTTTTGGCCCTTTTCCTTTAGTTTCTGGTCCTTTTTTTTTTCTTTCTTTTTTTTAGTATCCACCCAAAACCCCTTTCTTATGATTAAACCTCTCCCTCAAAAAATCCAAAACTCTTCTCTATTTTAAAAATTAGAGCTTATCATAATCATCAAAGTCTTAAGAGAGTTGCATGTCAAACTTTGTAGCTAATAATTCACATGAGTCATGACTATGACAAAAATAATAGTGCCCCCGTCACCTTCAAATTCTGGGTCCACCTCTGATGAGAAATACCAGAGACCACTTAACAGTGCTAGCCTCTACCTAATTTTTCATATCCTTCTCCTACATTTTTATTAATTTATTCGCCTCACCTAATCATGCCTCACATGGTCCTACTCCAATTTTCATACATAATTTCCATCCATGTCCTTCAAGAGTTTATTTAGCTCGTTCATAACATCACATACTTTAGAAAAAGTTGTTTGCTAATTGGTTTTGTATACGGTCAAAACTGGGCTCGTCCCTTGTGTGACTAATCGAGACTAGAAAATAATAGGTTAAGGTTCGACCTCGTGTTATATCGAACCATGGTGCAAAGTTAGATCATCGAGCTCGTGACCCAAAGACCGATCAAGATCGAGACCGAGCAAGATAGAGACACAGCAAGATCGAGGAAAATTTATTGAGCCAAATAACGGATAGCCGAAATATCCGCAATCGGTCGAGGATCACAGCGGAAATTCCGGCTTCATAATAAGGAGAGGCCGATTAATTAGCTAATTATGAGATTTCTTACCTCGTATAGAACTGTATCAAGAGTAGGACTCCCATACTATATAAAGGGGATCTGATCATTTGTAAAGGACATTATTTTTTACGCAATATAAAGCAATATACTGTCATTTTCTAGCTACAATTATCTTATACTCTATTCATACATCAGTTGAAACATCTTTGGTTCAAGGGTGACCGAACTCGAGGGCCAAGTCTATTTGATTCGTGTGGTTTGCATTTATTTATTTTATCGCCGATTTCAATATTAATCTGTCTTCTTAATTTGTGCCAAGCTATATCACGTATTCTTAAAATCGCGTATAAATTCAATTGTTATCCGTTTTTTAGGGTAAACAGTTTGGCGCCCATCGTGGGGCTAAGGATAATAGTGATTACCAGGTACAAACTTTCGTAACACACACTATTTTACACTTGCTCTTTGAAGTATCTTTGATTACAGGAATAAAAAATGCCAAACTCTCAGTCAGCACCTCTACATGTTGACAGTGATGTAACGACCCGATCGATCGTTTTGAGCATTTGCACTTAGCTCGGTAGTTTGGGGGCACGAGTAGATCTGTATGATGTATTAGTACTTGTGTGCAAATTTTGAGTTCATTCCAAGTTGATTTGATATGTTTCGGCGTGAGTTTTTTTGAAAATCGAAAGTTCGAAGTTCATTAAGTTTGATTTGAGGTGTGTTTTGTCTTTTCGATATTGTTATGCGTGATTTGAAGCCTCGAGTAAGTCCGTGTTATGTTATGGGACTTTTTGGTATATTCATACGGGGTCCCGAGGGGCTTGGATGAGTTTCAGATAGGTTTGGGTTGTGTTGCGCTCGTTTTTCTTATGTTTCAACATCGTTTCTTCAAGCATAAATGGTACGACATTGAATAAATGAGCTCCGATTTCTATTTTGATTAAAGCATTAGATGCATATCGTAATTACGGAGCCATAGCAAAAAAAATCGTCGAACTTGGATATCGTATGAGGAGTTTATGATCATTCTATTAAGAATTGAGTTGCTAGATTTTTCAGATTATTTACAAAATTGCCACTGACTTCGTATTAAAAATATGCACTATTTCCAAATATTGAAACCAACACATCTCCTTCATTATAAGGTCAAATGGAGTGATTCAAAAGCCTAACTTGACTAATATTTCATAAGAAATCCATTGGAGACATCAAAAACATATTTTGGGATCGTTTGGCATGCAAAACGAGGTAGAAGAGTTGGGCAAAAATACTTAATATCGAAGATTTGTTTATTTTATCATATTTTGAGTTGAGGAGCTCGAATTCGGACAATTTTTGGAGACGATTTTAATCATATAGATTGGGTTAGTGTTCTATACTCGATTTTAGTTATATTTTATGAATCCATCTTCATTTTTGGAATTTGATTGATGATTTCAAAGTGAAATTTGGGGGTTTTGTCTAAAATTTCATAAAGTGAATTTTGAGTTTTGAACATTGATTCGGAGTCGGATTTGAGTAAAACTAGTATGGTTCGACTCGTAATTAAATAGGTTGTCGGATTTTGTGAGTTTTGTCGGGCTCCGAGGCACAGGCCCAAGTTGACTTTTTGGTTGATTTTGGAATTTTGATTAAAGATTCGACCTTTATCGATTAGGTTTGTTTCCTTTGGCATTATTTGATGTATTTGAGTTGCTTTTGGCTAGTTTCAAGCCGTTCGGAGGTCGGTATGCGCGGGATGGCATATTTGGAGCATCGTTTAGGCTTGCTGGGTATTGGATTTGGCTTGTTTGAGGTAAGTAACACTTCTAAACTTGGTGCTGAGGTATGAAACCCCGAATTACATGTTATGTTTTTGGTGTTGAGGTGACGCACATGCTAGGTGACGGGTGTGTGGGTGTGCACCGTATGAATTATGACTCCGTTATTTCTGTGGTACTGTGTAGTTACCTGATCTTACCTGTAAACATGAAATTTCTACGTACTTGAGCTATTGAGCTGTGATCCATGTTAGAAACCATGGGCTACATGCTTATCCTGTTGGGACCCATTGAGGTCATTCTGCTATTGAGTTATCTACTTTCATTGCTTTTATATACTCAGTCATACGCATTTATATGTGTGAGCACGTGATTTTTGCCCTATATGAATTACTCCCATAAACTCAAAACAAATAATTGCTTTTAGTATTTACAATTTTCGTGGATTTCTGTGGCATTTTATGTGAATTGGTTGCATTTTGTCTGTGCATTTTAATTCATAAAAATACAAAATATATATTGCATTTCGCATTTAGGATTTAACTTTGCGTTTTAGAATTATTTGGTAATTAAGTTGTTTCATAAAAGAAAATCACAAAAAAAATAGTTTAGTTTGCATTTTTAATTTCTGATTTTGATTTTGAGTAGTGTTTCTTTTAAATTTGTTTTGTGATAATCATTATATCTGTTTAGTTAGTTTCTTAGGGTTAATTGAGTTTTATGAATTAATTTAGATGTATTTTTAGTTTTAAATTAAAAAGAAATTGGGATAAGGAAATGAAAAGAAAAGAGAAAAAAGAGAAGGAAATCCCTTTGGGCTGCTTCAGTCCAATTCCCATAGCCCAAACACCCCAATTTGGTCGACCCAGTTCGTGTCCCACCCATTTTACCCGGTCCAAGCCCCAGTCCCTGAGACGCATGAAACGACGTAGTGTGGATAGAGTACTACGTCGTTTAGAGTTTGTTGGGGCTAAGTCAAATCTAGGCCCTTTATTTTGTGTCATCTAACGGCTCCCACAGTTCCCCCCAGTTCTCTTAAAACTGTCCGAATTCCCCAATTAACCTAGTACTAGGTTATTCATCTCCCTCACCATCTCTCTTCTCAGAGGCACCCCTGAACCCTAACTCGCCGCCTCCAAATCCTCCACCAACGGTGGCGGCGCCACCTCCAAATGCCACAAAATTAACACCCCATGACCCCCTGACTCCCCTCATTCCAAATATCTAACTCACTTCCCTCGAATCTCCTTGAATGTTTTCGAATCTTGAATCAAGTCCAACCCTAAAAATTCGTTTCTTTCTAGTTGATGTGTTCTTTGAAGTTTTGGGTTCATTTTGATGCTAGTCGTATGTTTTGGCAAAAACATGCTATTAGTTTCAGTTTGAGCCGAAAACGTAAGGATGGGGGATTCATCAAAGGTTTTTTTTTTGTGATCTCAGACAGCTTTAGGTATTTCCATCATTTCCCTGTTATTTTCTTTGGTTTTCCTCCATTGTTGTCATATTTTCTGCTCCGTGTGTTTTCTTCTTCTGGTCTTGTTCTGTTTTCCTTTAGCTTCTTAAGGGTCGTTTATTATGCATGTTAATTTAAACCTCTAGGATCACATAGTCTGATTAATTAGGTTGGTTTTTATTTTGTAATTTCTATAAATTCCAGGCCATTAATTGATTTCTTTTAAAGTTTTTCGGATTGTCTCTGTTAGTGATGTTTGTTTCAGTCAATTTGGTTTGATTTGGGCTTGGGTTTGTACCTTTGGGTTTCAGATTCATTGGTTTGGGTTGGGTTTGAATCAACTCAACACAGGGTCAACTTTGACCCATTTTTGTGTAGGTATCTGAAGTAATTTTCAGAGGGCAAAAGGGTAGTTTGGGTAGTTTAAGTGGGGGAATCTCACAGTAACAGAATAGAAGCTTCTAGCAAGGGCTTATAATTAAATTTCACATGATAACTTGGCAAACAAGTCATAAAATCAGGGACCCAAGGGGTAAAATAAAACCTGAAAGGTTGCCCTATTCGCTTGCCGATAAAGGCACCCTTTTCTTGCCCTAGAGAGGAATAAGAATCCAGAAAAATAAAAAGCGGCTAGGAATTTGAGAAAAACTACTGTTCCATTGAACTCCTTCCCTGATTTTTTTTTTTCAATTTGCTGAAGCCATTCCTGATTCATTTAGTGGGAAGATGGATTGAATTTAGCTGTTTTAAGTTTGGACTGAAATCAGTTGAATTAGTACTCGTTTGAAACTGTTTTGTGGACTGGCTGAGCAATCATTTGGTTTAAAACTGTTTCACTGGCTGTTTCCTGCCGTTGATCTCTGTTATTGCTATTGCAAATTCTTAATCCCGGTTTCCTTCCATTTCCAGGTACACCTTAAGCCTTATTGAGTGTGAAGTGTGGATATGAAGAACATAAATGAAAAGCAGCGAAATATTTTAAGTTGTTCATGATTCAGCCGGGTCTTCTTTAGTTCTATGTTTTAATAGCTTAGCTTTACCATTGTAAGGTATTATAGAATTGTTATAGGTGATGCATCAACATGTTAATTTGAGTGTTTGAAGTTTAGCTTTGATTTGTTGAAATGGGTGTTCTGATTGGAGATGATTTGGGTTTGAAATAATCGTTAGGATAAATATAAGTTGGAAAAAATGAATGATGTATAGCCTGTCGTGTTTAAGGCACTGTAATATTTTATTATATGCAGAATTAGTTGTTAAGCGAGATTCAGTTAGGCATCCACGTTAAGGGCAGTTTGAGTTGCCTGATTTGTTTTAATTTTTCATAAATCAGTATGACGTTTTGACATTTGGCTAAGATAAGGTCAGACCTTATGGTTTGAAGTTAGGGCCTGTCGCTATTTGAAAGGCTGCAACATATGTTACTTTGGCCTTTGGGGAGGTTTGATCTCAAAGTACTGATCTCTTTTGAAGAACTGAGGATCGTGTTTGGGCTCATTTGGGCCCAGCGTGCTTATTAAATATAATGTGGCCATGGGGAAGGGAGTTTGAAACGGATTTGAGCTCCAAAATATGTTAATAAAAATCAGAAAGTCAGTGTTGTTGGTCTGCTTTTTAACTGACCATAGATTCATGAGCCAAGTGTTGATTTAATTATATATTCCATATAGTTTAGATAATTGGCATCCTGTATAATTGTCTGCTTATGAAAACTGGGCTTAACAACGGCCCAATTGATAAAGTCACTACAAATTCGGCATCTTGCCATACGTTTGGGGCACATTTCTTGCCACTACGAAATGAGGCTCACTTTGAGCCCAATCCTGAAAGGCAACTGCAGTCATTAATTGGCTCTTGTAATTAGACTGACGCGATTGTTCTGAAGTGACTCAAATCCCTTTGATGTTTAAACACCCGTATTTCGTTAATTAATAATTGAGGTGCGCCATGCCAAACAAAAATGACAATTGCGTGACCCTCGCTTTATTAATCTTGTATTGATCCTTAGAATTCGAGGCGTGCCATATAGCAAACTCTATGGCCCTCGCAAAGTTGCGAACGTGAAATTGTTTTAGGTGCGTCTGTTTAATAATATTACTTTCCTAAATTCGGGTGCACATTTATGTGACCCAAATCCAAATCTCAACGGAGTCGAAATGTGTTGACAACCACGGGTGCACTGGTGCGACGTGGTTCGAGACGCATTTTCACGACGTTGCAATTCCTATAAAAATAAAACTAAAGCGGGTTACTAATAAAGGGCACATAAGTTAGCACATGTTTTGAAGTCAGATAAATAAGCCAAATATGACAGTTAAGCGACCGTGCTAGAACCACGAAACCCGGGAATGCCTAACACCTTCTCTCGGGTTAACAGAATTCCTTACTCGGATTTCTGGTTCGCGGACTGTTAACAGAGTCATAATTTCCTCGGTTCGGGATTCAACCGGTGACTTGGGACACCATTAATCTCCCAAGTGGCGACTCTGAATATTAATAATAAATCCCGTTCCGATTGTCCTTTAATTGGAAAAACTCCTTTACGCCCTTGCGGGTGTAGTAGCTTAAAAAGGAGGTGTGACAGCTCTGGCGACTCTGCTGGGGAAACAAACCCAGAACTTCGGTTCAGGGTTTAAGAATTCGAGCTTAGAATAATTGTTATGTTTGGCTTTATCTAATTTTCCTACATGTTTCATGCTAAATGTGCTAAATGCTTTACCACTTTGATATTATCTGAACTGTATATATAAACTGTGTCGAAACCCTTCTCTTCTCACCTTCGAGGATGTGCTCACTGGTGGAGACTCCCTATTCTGTTAGTGTCATACCTTAAAATAAGAAAGAGGCCGGACAAGTTACTAAGCCGGATGGCCTTTTGGTTCCCGGTACGTAGCCCCCTCCTCGACTCGAGTTGTCCGCTCGGGTACACAGTCTAGAACCTATACCCAGGTTTTGAACCTAGAATAACTTGACCCCATGCTGGATCCCTAGTAGGAATGCTTATCTGCATCACGTGCATTTTGACTTAGGGGACTCAACACAGGGGTTGGGTCCGTCTAGGACAGGTGTACCCGTAATAATGGACCATCCTGATGCATCCTATTTGTGCATTTATCTGTTTTGGACTCGCATGCTGACCGACTTTGAATATCTGGGCAATATTGAACAAACAAAAAAAAAGAGAAAAAGAGAAAATAGCAATGTAGAGAGTTAATTACCTATATTAGAAAAACCAATGTCCAAGTAGTGCCGAAATCCTGCCGGATTTTTGAGAAAATGAAAGAAAAAAGAAGAAAAATATTTGTTTTTAGTTTGTTTTGTTTGCCAATGGAAAAGAAAAACAAAAAGAGTTTTATTTTCAAATTAGTTCGTTTTATTTGCCACTGAAAAAGAAAATATAAAAAAGAATCTTGCTTTCAGAAATAGTGTATTTGCCAACAAAAACAAAAAGAGTCTTGTTTTCAAAAATAGTTAGTTTTATTTGCCCGAACTACGCTGGTTTGATTCTCACCAAGTGTGAGATACGTAGGCAACCCTCATCGGGTCCAACCTCCCCTTTTCAAAAATAGCCAAAAATGCCAAATTTTTTAATTTCGTCATGAATAAGTCAGGTGCCGCCATTCTTGTTTAAAATAAGCCGAATGTCCCCAAAAAGGGAGCCGGAAGGTGTTTTTGCAAGAACAGCCATCCTGAGTCAATTTCAACGGTTAGAAGGCACAACCTTAAAATCTTCTCCCCGAAGTGCTGAAAGGCCGTAACTGCAAAACCGGCCATTTGTTTTAAAATTGGAAATTTGAACTAAAATAGTGTCATTTTTTTTTCTTTTAGGTCAAAATAAGTGATTAAATCACCTTAATAAATGTGCAGGATGAGCACGGTTCAAAATAAGGGGAACTTGCATATAGGCCCGCGGCGAGACTGAAGGATGTCCCGCGGGCACCAGGAGCTTTAATGTATTCATGATTGTCTTTTGAGTCTGTATTTCCTTTTCTACCAGAGTTTGTCTTTTGAGTCTGTATTTCCTTTTCTACTAGAGTTGATCATTTGAGTCTATATTTCCTTTTCTACTGGAGTCTGTATTTCCTTTTCGTTAAAAGTCAGTCAGTTGATTGAGTCTGTATTTTCGTTTAAAATGGAATAGGGATGGTGGAGTCTGTAGTTCTTTTCTGCATTAGAGTCTGTTAGTTGTTTAATCTGTCAGTTTTGAGTCTTTGTAATAGACGTATTTGCTATCAATAAAATTGAAAATCCCAAAAAAAAATATTTTGCTTCTACTTTACATTTATTATGCAAGAACTACGGTCGGTCTGATTCACGCGGGGTCGTNTAGGCTAACCCTCATCGGTCAACCACCTTTTGCAAAATAGCCAAAAATGTCAATTTTTATTTTTTGTCATAAATAAATCAGGTGATGCCGTTTTGTCAAAATAGCCGAATGTCCCCAAAAGGGCGCCGGAAGGCCGTTTATGCAAAAACGGCCATCTTGAGTCTTTTCCCAACGGTTAGCGGGTACAGCCTTAAAATCTTCTCCTTGAAAGGCCGTATTGGCAAAGCTGGGCTTTATTTTTGGAAGTTAGAATTGAAAATAGTGTCTTTTCCTTTAGGTCATAAATGAGTGATTAATTCACCTTAATAAATGTGCAGGATGAGCACGACTCAAAATGAACTATTTTCAATCATGCATAAAATCCCTTTGGAGTTACATCTGTGGTGGAACGATTTAGGCGGAGAAGGGCAAGATGAAGTCAAGAAACATTTGAAAGGGCTTACCGGTTTGCTAGATATTGTGCCACGGGGAGATATTATCAGAGCATTGGTTACATGTTGGGACCCAGCACATAACGTGTTCCATTTTTCGGACTTTGAGCTTACCCCGACATTAGAGGAAATAGCTGGATACATTGGGAAAGATGAGGTTCCTTTTGAGGCACAAATATTTGGTTGCCCCCAAAGTTGTAGCCGTGCACAGATTTCTAGACTCTTTGAAGATAGTCAGAACCGTCCATAACACAGATCTGGCAAATGGATTTTGTACTCTAAACTTCATATATCATCCATATGGCCACATCGGGGGGTTCAACAACCCAGAAAGCAAGATATGTAGCAAAGGAAATCGCCAGAAGTGGGAGGAGCATCGACGTTTCGCTTTTATGGTGGTTTTCCTGGGGCTTTTAGTATTTCCAAGGAAGGACGGGAACATTGACATAAAAATAGCTGGGGTCGTCAGCACGTTAATTACTCAAGCCAAAAGTACTCTTGCACCTATGATATTGGCCGACATCTTCCGTGCTCTTACAGCCTGCAAGGCCGGGGAAGCTTTCTTCGAGGGTTGCAGTCTATTGTTACAAATGTGGATGATCGAGCATCTGTGTCATCGTCCTCAGTTCTTGAGCTACGGGTCTCCAGAGAAAACATGCATAGAAGAGTTTTACACAAGGATTAAAGGGGTCAAATTGCCAGAAGGATTCACGGGTTGGACAACATATTTTCGGTCCCTCACTGCTAGCCAAATAGAGTGGACACTTGGATGGTTACCCGTTGATGAAATCGTATATATGCCGGCAGCCCGACCACATTTCCTTCTGATGGGGCTTAGAAGCATTCAGCCTTACGCCCCGTATCAAGTGTTGAGACAGCTGGGGAGATGCCAGATAGTACCCAAGGATGATGATCTTAGTTTGCAAGTGGTCGAGCTTGGCCCCGATGGCCAGTTTCCTGAAGCAATGGTCCGCCAAGTCTGGAGCGAATGTCAATATTTGGCGGCAAATACTTGTGTCCGGGATCGAGCCAAAGGAGAAGTGTCACCTGATTATCAGGCTTGGTATAGAAGGGACGTTGCATTCGGAAGACCGGCCAAAAGACCTCACCTCCAGGAATTTGCTGAATCATCGCAAGAACAGTGGGCTTGGTTAGCTAAAGAAAATGAGTACAGGGCTCGCATAGGAGCATTGGAAAAACAGGTCCAAGACCTCCGATTTGAAAATAGCTTGCAAGCCGCGGCTGACGAAGGTGAGAGAAAACAATTGGCCAAAGAGAATGAAGCCTTACAAGCCCAAATCCAAAAGATGAAGTTAGGGGCCGACAACCCTGTCAGAAGTGCCAAAGATACAAAGCTTATAGAAAATCTAAGGCAAAGAGTAAATGACTACAGTTTTGACCTCAACAAAGCGGAAAAGGAATTAGCTAGGGTTTGGAAACAATTGGCTAAAAACGCGGAAGAACGGGCCCGCATGGTTAAACAGTTGAAAGAAGAATACGACAATGAGGTCACAGGATTAAAGAAAAAGGTCATTGCCACAGAGAACAGAATGATCAAACAGGCAAAAGAATTCAAAGTCGAAAGAGAGCATTGTTACATGGCATTGGCACAATTAGAAATGGACTTGCAACAACTCCGGGAACAAAACCAGGCAGCTGAGCAAACTTTGGAAGCTAAGACCCAACAGATAGGGCGGTTGCTTCAAGAAAAAGGCAGAATCAGAGAGAGAATCTTAACCGTTGCTCATTCTATTACCAGGAAATGCCAAATGTGCGAGAACATGACCCGGACCACCTTCTTTGCATCAGTAATGATATTTGTGAAGCAGATAATGATTGGCCTGGACAGACTTCAAGGGGAACTTGCATATAAGCCCGCGACGAGACCGAACGATGTCCCGCGGGCACCAGGAGTTTTAATGTATTCATGATCGTCTTTTGAGTCTGTATTTCTAGAGTTTGCCATTTGAGTCCGTATTTTCGTTTCTGTTGGAGTCTGTATTTCCTTTTCATTTAAAGTCAGTCAGTTGATTGAGTTTGTATTTTTGATAGGGATGGCGGAGTCTGTAGTGCTTTTCTGCATTAGAGTCTGTTAGTTGTTTAATCTGTCAGTTTTGAGTCTTTGTAATAGACATATTTGCTATCAATAAAATTGAAAATCCCAAAAAAAATATTTTGCTTCTACTTTACATTTATTCTCCAAGAACTACGCTTGGTCTGATTCATGCGGGGTCATGATACGTAGGCAATCTCCATAGGATTCGACCGTAACTAAAAAAAAAAAGGAAAAATAAGAAAAGAATGAAAGGAAAGAGGTGAAAAACAAGAAAGGAAAGAAAAACAAAGGAGGGAAGGAAAATAAGGAACCAAACAAAAGCAAACAAGAGAAAATAAAAAGGGAATAAAGGAAAGAAAAGAGCGGGAAAAACAATTTTGAGGAAAGGAGCGAATAGGAACAAGGAAAAACCAAGGCAAAAGAAAAAACAAAAGAAAAGAGGGAAAAATAAGAGAGAAAAGCAAAAGCAAAGAGGGAAAGACAAGAAGCAAACAATGGAAAACACGAGGGAAGAATGAGAGGAAAGGCATGGCAAATAAAGAAAAATGAAAAGGCCGGGATGACGCATGCGACCGATCAAAAGCATAATAGGAACTGTTAACTGCCTAGGTGCATTCACTCCCCAAATGTGCGGGTACCAATATGTTAAATGCCCTAACGCTAACGTGATGGTTTCCTTTTGTCATGTCATTCCAGAAAGGTGGTTGGTTTGTGGTTTGAAAGTGGTAACTCTTCTTTAAGACACGAGGACAAAAGGCAATGGCAAACAACAAAAGAACTGAGTTGGTTAATACCGGTACTCGACAAAAGTTGGTGGAACGGGATAATGGGTTGGCCGAAGAGGTGCGGATGCTGAGACAACGCATGACAGACATGTATCAAGCCTGGATGACTGGAATGGCGCCACCCCCGCCACCACCAATTTTCTCGGACACTACCCTTACCCAAACTCCCAACATAATACCAGATGATCCTCCATATTCTCCGGATACACCCGCAACTACCCTAGTAGCTCCATCGCTCATCCTGCAGTCACTTCTCCCCAATATTGCCCTCCTGCCATATCCGTTACCCCAGACAATGAATACCCACCCAAAGCGCGTAATGTCCGATTTCACCCTCTAGAGGTTGCCCACAGGGTCCTTGATCCATACAAGAAGAGCTCCCGGGATGAGCAGATTGATGGTAGAAATGAAAGGGTTACGGGAAGAGCAGGGCGAGATGAGGTACCCAGGAAGTTGACAAGCACAGAACAGCCCTTAAGGGACAAGCGGAGAGTGGGAGGTCAGGGTAGCATGACTTGCAAGGGACTGATTGTGCCCCATGACACCCGCCTGCCCGCAGGATTCAATGTACCAAACTTCAACTTGTATGATGGGCGTGGAGATCCGGTAGCCCACCTGAGGGTCTATTGCAACGAAATGAGGATTGTTGGAGAGAAAGATGACGTGATGATGGCATATTTCAGTGAAAGCCTAACTGGGGCAGCTTTGGACTGGCATGGTCGTCAAAATGTCGATGAGTGGCTTACATTGAGTGACATGTCTCAAGACTTTGTCCGGTACTTTCAATGCAAATCAAGTGTTACCCCAGATCGCACCTCGCTATCTAAGATGGAAAAGAGGCCGGAGGAGAGCTTTAATGAGTTTGGGCTCAGATGGAGGGAGCAAGTTGCTCGAGTCAGTCCCCCGATCAGCGAAGAAGAAATGGTTAAGCTTTTTCTACAGGCCCAGGGACCCACCTACTACAGTCATTTGATCCCGGCCCTAGTAAGCCTTTCAATGATGTGTTAAAAATGGGGGAGCTAGTGGAAGAAGGAATCAAGTCAGGCAAAATCGTGAGTCGTTCGGAAGCCCTCCAGAACGTACCAGTAAGTTTGGTTGGAAGGAAGAGGAACAGAAAAGACAATCCAATAGGTTTTCCCGATCAACACTTCCAGCCTCGACATCGTCCCTGTGGTTATCCTTGTGCATTAGATGACCCTCCCCGACGCTACTTCTCTCCGTAGAAATCCCAAAGTCGCGCATCATATTCTCAATACCCAGCTCCTCAAAATGCCCATCTATCCCCGCAAGCTTACCAAAAACACCCCGGATCAGGTTTCCGGCCCAATCCAGCGTTTAAGAATGAGAGGTTACGGAAGAAGAAGACCTTCACTCCATTGGGAGAATCATATGCCAGTCTGTTCCAGAGGCTAAGGACATTGGACATGTTGAAGCCGATTCAGATAAAAATGCCGAACCTTCTCCCAAAGAAGTTTGATCCTTCTCAAAAGTGCGCATATTGCTCAGGTGCCCTGCGGCACGACATAGAGAAATGTTAGAATCTGAAGAATGCAATTCAAAAGCTTATTGATGCAGGTGACATCGTCGTGCAAAATCCAGATGCAACAAACACTGGCCAAGATCCATCTCCTGTGCACAATGAAACACATATGGTGGGTATGATTGATTGTGAGAATGAGCCGGCAGAAGAAACCCAGAAGCAGTTTACTCAGAACAACGTGATGAAGTCTTGTGAAAATTCCAGCAATCTTGGTGTGAAATCCAGTGGCTAAGACGTCGTACTTGGTAATTGGGAAGACGCTCCATCTCTTGGAGTTTTTGTGGTTTATTTTGTTGTCATTCCATTTGTCCGGGTTATTTCAGGGTTGTAATCCGGATATTGTCTTGTGACTCAAACCCTTCTATCCTTTCACTTTGTCTTGTTCGTCTCGTCGTAGTAGCTTGTGTAGTGTTGTTTAGGTTTGTTCAAGGGTTGTAACTCTAGTCTAGTTCGCTTGTTTCGTTGTTTGAACCCTTTCACCGTCAGTCTAATGCAATTCTCTATTTCCCGCCATTTTTAGTCATTTTATCTGGTTCCTTTGTCCTTTTGCAATTCTTTTCATGCTGGTTCTGGTGACATGACATGCACGCATAATTCTCAGCCTGGTTAAAAATCAGTTTAGCAATGAAGCAATAAAACAATGTTGAAGATGTAAGGACAGTCGAGGGATTTTGAAATCTCTTCGAGCCCAAATTGTGTGAAACTGGGTCAGACGGAACATAAAAAAATACTGTTGAAATCCATCATGCCACATCGGTTTGAGACCAAAGGAAAGTTTGCCCCCGAGTCTACAGGGGCCGCTCGTGGTACCGAGACTGTTGTCCAAATGGTGCTGGGTAATTGACAAATGTAGAAGGCAAATGTGTGGATGTGGTTAGTAATTCTGGTGCAATCAAAAGAGGTTACGTATGTTTTTCCCATGTTTGTTTAATTGTGTAGTTTGTACTTGGCATGTTTTGGAGATTGGAATGACGAAGGCATTTTGTTCTGCTATCCAAACACTTTATCCTTTGTTACCCCTTTGAGCCTCGGTTATTTTCTTGCATAACTCTATTTCGGAATCAATAATAAAACTTGTAAGCCGAGCGGGGAAAGAAAATGGAGAAACAAGAGAAAAACAGTGAAAAGGGAAAAAGAAAAGAAAAGAAAAGAAAAAAAAGAAGAGAAAAGGAAAAAGAAAGGGAAAAGAAAAAAAAACAAAGAAAAAGAATAGAGAATAAAACAGAAAAAAAGAAAAGCAAAAGAAAAGAAAAGAGGAAGAAAAGGAAAGATCGCAACAACGAACGTACTTTTATGACTTGAACTACGTTTGACTTGATCCTGAAAGGGTACGTAGGCAACCTCTCTCTGAGGTTCAGTCACACCAAATAAAAATCCAAAAGTCCCCAAGAAAGAAACTGGGGCAGAAGTTGTGGTTGTTGTGAGAAATCTGATTTTGAAAGTTGTAATTTTGAGCCCATGTTGAATTGCTTTGAGCCTTTGATACCTTTTCCTCCTAACCCTGTCCAAAAGCCTGCATTACGGTCCAAAGAAAGACCTTCTGATCAATCTTCGAGAGATGCAGAGTCAAGCGAGTAGAGGTGGACCATATCAGGGGAAACACTCCGGTCCAAATAAGGGAAACGAAGAATGAGAGAGTCTTGATGATAAATGCCCTCACGGGTACCACAAGGCGATGAAGGCTGAGAGAAATCAAAAATGAGAGAGTCTTATTGGTGAAAACCTTCATGGGCACCATAAGGCGACGGTGAGATGAGAGAAAGACCCAAAATGAGAGAGGCTTGATGGTGAAAACCCTTTGGGCACTACAAGTCGAAAAAGGATTGTGATTCAAATCGGATAAGCGAAGCATTGAAGCCCATTTTCACGGCGAAAAGATACAACAAGAGCTGAACATCAGATTTTCTTAACAGAATAGGCTGCAGGTGCATGTCAAGGTCATCAGAGTCGGTATCCACATCCGATAGGCTTCTACGTTGTAGTTTTCTTGTTAGGAGTCATCTCTTTCCATTATCCGTTACTCTGTTCCTTTTGTCTTATTTACTCCCGCTTCCTGAGTCTGTTTGGTCATAACAAGTGAGAAATGACTTCAAAATCTGCCACCAGCTTTCCAATTGAGCAAAACGGTATCTGGCCAGCCTATCAAATCGTCATAAGTTAGGAAAAATAGCAGGCACACTGACTTGGCAACAATCTACATGCTTTGGGATCCTTGTGAAATGCAAGGGCTTGGTATTTGTCAATTCATGAAACAACGCAACAAATGAAAGGGTTTAGGGTGAACGGATCAAAGGTATTGGTATATATCAGATGGAGGGTGTTTGGTGAACGGATCAGAGGTATTTTCTGTGTTAAGGGTAACAAAGAACGTGGTTAACAAGGTCTCCAAGTGAGAATCGGTTATCAAGGCAAGTGAAGGAACAATACAACTTCAAGGCCGAGGCCAGTGATTAAGTCAAGAAAGAACATCATGTACACGAAGTAGGAGAAATAGATGTGCTTTGGGATTCATATGAGACATAAGGGTTGGGGAATGCCAGTTCATGCAATGCAACAAGTTGAGGATATCGGGAACAAGCAAGGTCTTCGGGTGGAAATCAGTCATCTTGGCAAATGCGGAAGCATCCGCCTTCAAAGTTCAAGGCCACAAACTAACCACCACATTTTAAACTCACAAGTTTTCTCTGTTTGAAACAGGAACAAAGCAGTGCAAGAAAGTTGGTTCAACAATAAGAAAAAAAGAAAAGAAAGAAAAAGAAAAGGAAGAAGAGGAGAGCCGACAAAAGGGACGTTTCTCAAATCTTCGCCCTTGCCTGTCTTGTTAGCGTGCATAAAATGCTGCCATTGCTTTTCACATTTTTTCCTCCTAGGATGAAAAGTCCTAGTCTGATGGATTTTTCTCCAAATCAAAATCTTAGTCTGATGAACTTTTCTCCTAAGATAACAAAAGGGACCTAGTCTGATGAATTTTCTCCTACGATCTAAATCTTAGTCTGATGAATCTTTCTCCTTAGATAGAAAACCTAGTCTGATGAAATTTCTCCTAGGATCTAAATCTTAGTCTGATGAACCTTTCTCCTAAGATAGAAAACCTAGTCTGTTGAAATTTCTCCTAGTATCTAAATCTTAGTCTGATGAATTTTTTCTCCTAAGATAGAAGACCTAGTCTGATGAACTTTCTCCTAGGATCAAAATCTTAGTCTGATGAATTTTTCTCTTAAGATAGGAAACCTAGTCTGATGAATTTTCTCCTAGGATCTAAATCTTAGTCTGATGAATCTTTCTCCTAAGATAGAAAACCTAGTCTGATGAAATTTCTCCTAGTATCTAAATCTTAGTCTGATGAATTTTTTCTCCTAAGATAGAAAACCTAGTCTGATGAACTTTCTCCTAGGATAGAAATCTTAGTCTGATGAATCTTTCTCCTAAGATAACAAAAATGGACCTAGTCTGATGAATTTTCTCCTAGGATCAAAATCTTAGTCTGATAAATCTTCTCCTAGGATCACAATCTTAGTCTGATGAATCTTTCTCCTAAGATAACATCGACCTAGTCTGATGAATTTGCTAGTCAAATGTCCTTAGTTTTACTCACAAGAGACGTACATTCCAATCAAGTCTTTAGTTTTACTCTTATCATTGCATCAATAGCTTAGGTGATCTATATTTTGCTAACAACTCCCAAATCTTCCTAGTGCAAACTGGGGCAGAAAATTTTCTTTGTTTGTTTATTTTGTTGCAGTCAGGAGCCCACCTGGAGAACAAGGGAATGCTTTTCAACTTTCAGCAGTCAGGCGCCCACCTGGAGAACAAGGGAAGTACAATCCAAATTTTACCTTTTAATTTTTAATATTTGACAACATGCTGTACCCAGTCACCAAACTAGGGCAGAAAATTTTCTTTGTTTATTTTGTTGCAGTCAGGAGCCCACCTGGAGAACAAGGGAATACTTTTCAAGTTCAGCAATCAGGAGCCCACCTGGAGAACAAGGGAA
>NW_017670653.1:48448-59127 GCF_001879085.1 Nicotiana attenuata | reverse complement strand
TAGGGATTACCTTTTCAAGCTCCGTGCGTCAATGCAGTCAGGCGCCCGATCTGCTGGAGAACAAGGATAGTACAACATTTCAAATTTTAGTTTTTTAATAGTTTGAATAACAATGCTAGTACCATTGTGCCAAACTGGGGCAAGAAACTTTTCTTTGTATTTTGGGTTTTGTTGAGTCAAGGAGCGCCTGGAGAACAAGAGGCGACACATTTCAAGTTTCTAGCCAGTCAGACCGGCTGGAGAAACAGAGCATAACTTTTCAAGTTCGCAGTCAAGAGCTGCCTGGAGAACCAGAGGAGGCCCACTTGGGGACAGAGGCAATACATTTAAGTTTCAGCAATGATCAGGAGCCGCCTGAAGAAACAAGGGAATACATCTCCCCAAGTTTCAGCAGTCAGGAGCCGCTGGAGAGCAAGGGAATACAATTTCAAGTTCAGGCAGTCAGGTGTTCCACCTGGAGAAAGGGGCAACATCTTAGAAATACAGTCAGCAGTCAGGCGTCCACCTGGAGAAAAGGGCAAGCAACTCAAAGTACTAATTCGATTCAGCAATCAGAGCTCCCCCCCTGGAGAATAGGGAAAACATCTCAGATTATAAGTCAGTCGGTAAACAAAGGATTTCAACCGGAAGAATACAAGTCAACCAATGCCTGCAGGCAACACAAGAGCAAGTTTGAAGACATAGAATACGGACTTTTTGTAGTTCATAGAATCATAGGCTTAGTCTGCTTCTTTTATTTTTGACATGGTGTAATAAGGGGGTTCAATAAGCAGTAGCAGCAGCAGCAGCAGCAACAGTGAACCAACAGCTTTAATGGTAAGTCCCAGATACCAAACCTTCCCGAACCTAAGCCCAGCTGACCTATTCCTTTTTAGCCCAAGGATATGCTAGGCAACTCCGAAGCAGGGTGGCGGTCAACTCTTTCAAAAAATGCTTCACACGGAGCATTCAATACGGCAAAATCGCTCCGTATCCGCTCACTTATCTTTGCACGAAAATCTTTCGTATTTTTCGTTTAGCAAAGAGGGGAAGCTGTAGCAGTAATTTTTTTGCCCTATATGAAATTACTCCCATAAACTCAAAACAATATGGCTTTTAGTAAATTTACAATTTTCGTGGATTTCTGTGGCATTTATGTGAATTGGTTGCCATTTTGTCTGTGCAAATTTTAATTCATGGGAAAATACATAATATATGTATTGCATTTCGCATTTAGGCTTTAACTTTGGCGTTTTAGAAATCTATTTGGTAATTAAGTTGGTTTCAATAAAAGAAAATCACAAAAAAATAGTGTTAGTTTGCATTTTTAATTCTGCTTTTGATTTTGGAGTAGTGTTTCTTTTAAATTTGTTTTGTGATTAATTATTTTATTGTGTTTAGTTAGTTTTCTTGAGGGTTAATGAGTTTAAGGATTAAATTTTAATTGTATTTTTTAAGTTTTAAATTAAAAAGAAATTGGATAAGGAAAAATGTAAGAAGAAAAGAAGAAAAAAGAAGAAGGAAATCCCTTTGGGCTGCTTTCAGTCCAATTTCCATAGCCCAACCCCAATTTGGGTCGACCAGTTCGTGTCCACCATTTTACCCGGTCCAAGCCCCAGTCCCTAAGACGCATGAAACGAACGTAGTGTGGCACAGAGTACTACGTCGTTTAGAGTTTTTGTTTGGGGGCTAAGTCCAAATCTGGCGCTTTAATTTTTGTGTCCATCTAACGGATCCACAGTTCCCCCCAAGTTCTCTTAAAAACCTGTCCGAATTCCCCCAATTGTAACCTAGTACTAGGTTATTCCATCTTCCCATCACCATCTCTCTTCTCAGAGGCACCCCCTGAAACCATAACGTTGCCGGCCTCCAAAATCCTCCACCACCTGTTGGGTTCGGGGTTGGGTGTTGTGGGTTGTTTTTTGTGTGTTGGCGGCGCGCCACCGCTCCAAATGCCACGAAATAAACAACCGTACCAGTGGACCCCCTGCCTCCCTCAATTCCAAATATCCCTCACTCACATTTCCCCTCGTAGATTCCTTGAATTGTTTTTCGAATCTTGAATCAAGTCCAACCCTAAAAATTTCGTTTCTTTCTAGTTGAGGGTTTTCTTTGACGCTTTGGTTCATTTTGAATTCTAAAAGTCGTATGTTTTTGGCAAAAACATGCTATTAGTTTCAGTTTGAGCCGAAAACAGTTAAGGATGGGGGATTCATCAACCGGTTTTTTTTTTTGAATCTCAGACAGCTTAGGTATTTCCATCATTTCCCTGTTAGTTTTCTTTTGGTTTCCTCCATTGTTGGTCATATTTTCTGCTCATGTGTTTTCTTTCTTCTGGTCTTGTTCTGTTTTCTTTAGCTTCTTAGGGTCGTGTGCGTTATTATTGCACTGTTGAATTTAAAGCTCTGAGGATCACATAGTCTGATTAATTAGGTTGGTTTATATTTTGTAATTTCCTGCAGTAAATTCCAGGCCATTAGTTGAGTTTCTTTTATAAGTTTTCGGATTGTCTCTGTTAGTGAGTTTGTTTCATGTCAATTTGTTTGATTTGGGCTTGCGTTTGTCCTTTGGGTTTCAAGATTCATTGGTTTGGGTTGGGTTTGAAATTCAACTCAACACAGGGTCACTTTGACCCATTTTTGGTGTAGGTATCTGAGTACATTTTTCAGGGGCCAAAAGGGTAGTTTGGGTCCGTTTTAAGTGGGAGAATCTCACGGTAACAGAATAGAAGCTTCAGGAAGGGCTTATAATTAAATTTCACATGATAACCTTTGGCAAACAGTCATAAAAATCAAGGGACCCAAAGGGGGTAAATAATAATCTGAAGGTTGTCTATTTCGCTTGCCATAAAGGCACCTTTTTCTGTCCCTAGAGAGGCGGAAAATACGAACCAGAAAAATTAAAAGCGGCTAGGAATTTTGAGAAAAACTACTGTTCTCATTGAACTCCTTCCCTGTTTTTTTTTGTTTTCAATTTGCTGAAGCCATTCCTGATTCATTAGTGTGAAGATGGATTGAATTTAGCTGTTTTAAGTTTGGAAACTGAAATCAGTTGAATTAGTTACTCGTTTGATAACCTGTTTGGTGGACTGGCTGAGCACTCATGTTGGTTTAACACTGTTTTCACTGGCTGTCTGCCGTTTGATCTCTGTTATTGCTGGTTTGCAAAATTCTTAATCCGGTTTCCTTTCCATTCCCAGGTACCAGCCTTAAGCCTTAAATTGAGTGTGAAGTGTGGTATTGAAGAACATAAATGAAAAGCACGCGAAAATATTTTAAGTCTGTTTTCATGATTCAGCCGGGTCTTCTTTAGTTCTAAATGTTTTTGAATAGCTTAAGCTTGTTCATTCTTAAGGTATTATAGAATTGTTATAAGTGATGCATCAACATGTTAATTTGAGTGTTTGAAGTTAGCTTTGAATTTGTTAAATGGTGGTTCGATGGAGATGAGTTTGGGTTTGAAATAATCGTTAGATAAATATAAGTTGGAAAAAATGAATGATGTCGATAGCCTGTCGTTTTAAGGCACTGTATATTTTATTGTATGCAGAAATTAGTTGTTTAAGCGAGATTCCAGTTAGGCCATCCAACGTTAAGGCAGTTTGGAAGTTGCCTGATTTGTTTTAAATTTTTTCATAAATACCAGTATGACGTTTTGGACATTTGGTTACAGATAAGGTACAGACCTTATGTTTGAAGTTAGGGCCTGTCGCTATTTTGAAAGGCCTGCAAGCAATATGTTCCTTTTGGCCTTTGGGAGGTTTGATCTTCAAAGTACTTGATCTCTTTGAAGAACTGAGGATCGTGTTGGGCTCATTTGGCCAGCCGGCTATTAAGAGAGTATAATGTGGCCTGGGGAAGCGGAGTTTGAAAGGATGTTGAAGGGCTCAAAATATGTTAATAAAAAAAAACAGAAAGTCAGGTGTTGTTGGTCTGCCTTTGTTAACTGACATAGATTCAGATGAGCCAAGTGTTGATTTAATTATAATCTTCCATATAGTTTAGATAATTGGCCTCCTGTATAATTGTCTGCTTATGAAAACCTGGGCTTTAACAACGTCCCCAATTGATAAAAGTCAACTACAAAATTGGCATCTTGCATGACGTTTGGGCACATTTCTTGCCACTACGAAATGAGCGTCACTTTGGCCCAATCCTGAAGGCAACCTGCAGTCGTTTAATTTATGCTCTTGTAATTAAGACGTGACGCGATTGTTCTGAAGTGACTCAAATCCCCTTTGATGTTTAAAACACTCGTCATTTTCGTTAATTACATAATTTGAGGTGCGCCAGCCAAAGACAAAAATCACAATTGCGTGACCCTCGCTTTATTCATCTTGTATTGATTCCTTAGAATTCGAGGCGTGCCATATAGCAAACTCCATGGCCCTCGCAAAGTTGAGAACGTGAAACTTGTTTTAGGTCCTCAGTTTAATAATATTACTTTCCTAAATTCGGGTGCACATTTATGTGACCCAAATCCAAATCTTCAACGGAGTCGAAATGTGTTTGACAGCCAACGGGTGCATCTGTGCGACGTGGTTTTTCGAGAACGCATTTTTTAACGACGTTGCCAGATTCTAAATAAAAATAACAAATAAAGCGGGTTTTAACCTAATAAGGCAACATAAGTTAGCCCCATGTTTTGAAGTCAGATAAATAAGCCAGATATGACAGTTAAGCGACCGTGGGCTATGAAACCCGGAACCCGGGAATGCCTAACACCTTCTCCCGGGTTAACAGAATTCCTTAACTCGGTTTCTGGTTCCGCGGGATTGTTAACAGAGTCATAATTTCCTAGGTTCGGGATCACCGGTTGACTTGGGACAATCCAATTAATGCTCCCAAGTGCGGCGACTCTGAAATATTTTAAGTAATAAATCCGCGTTCCGATTGGTCCTTGTAATTGGAAAAAACTCCTTATGCCCTTGCGGGGTGGTAAGTAGCTTAAAAAAGGAGGTGTACAATGTCAATATCATATCTCAGCCTCTGTTATCATTTATATGACACATCATATTAATTTAATTTTTGGGCTAGTTTCATGGCTTGTTGAGCCTCGAGAGACTGGAGAGATGATGAACTTGAGTGACGGCCGAAGGCCTGAATGATGAGTAACATTTATGGATCTGGGCTTGCACGACGCAGCGGTTATAACTGATTTATGGATAGTGCTGGGTTCAAGAGCCCTCTGAGTCCTGGCACACACCCTCGTGAGCGCGTTGAGTTATACTTGAGGGATGGGATCTTCCCTGGACATAGATCTTGTTCCGATATCATTTAATATTACTGGGGATGGATCTTCCCCCACGGGCTGGATTTGGCCCACAGTACTGAAGTGATGAGGGTCAGTTGATGTATATATCCAGGCTATATTCCCTGGGGCCTGATGTGAACTCATATACAATATAACTGAGGTGATTGGACATTTGATAGTGGAAAGTGTGTAGACAGTGACGAGGTTTGAGTATCTCTGAGAGTGTGCAGTACATGAGTTTCATCTCTGAGATACATTCGCATGGACTTGCCACACATGACATACATGCATAGAGGATCATTTTTCCTCATGTTGTAACGGATCACGTCCAAGTCATAGGTCTTCTCATAATATTGATACATTGATGGGCATAGAGAGGTTTTTACAACTTCTATCTGGATAAGAAGAAATGAAACATCTTATTCCATTGTTGAATAGGATTTGTGGGAAAATTATAAATTTTCAAACTTACTAGTATTCTTTTCGAACGATTTCGGTAACCGGTTTTGGGTTTGTCACTGATATACTGCAAAGCGAAAATATTTTTAATGAATCATATGAGAAAGGCTGAGCAGTTTTACTCTGAGTTTACTTCTTTTCAATTACTTGCATTCGTTGTACATGAAACTATTGTGGCTATTAGTGTTGGACCTGACATTTTGTTCAAGCTTGGTCAATACTTTCAAAATTCTCAAAGGTTAGGTTTGTTACTTATTGATTACAACATGGGGTATTGTACTGTATTACTACCTTGTTGCACCTGTTCGTGGAGATGTTGGCTACTGTCATGTTGCTGTGATCGACGGGAGCTAGAATTGAAGACGTATCTGCGTTCCGGTTGTAGCTGCTCTTGTTCATGGTAGCCTAAGATTATAAAAAGTTCTGTTTTAATGTATTTTTCAAACAGATGAGTATTTTATTTCATACCAGCTTGTACAATTCTAACCTTAGACATCTCTATAAATTGTAACTACCAGTCCATGGGAGATGTATAGTGATTCAGAATATTTTCTTTTACTTATTTGTCTTATTAAAATCTTATGGAATCTGGTTAGTTGTAATCTTGCTTACCATAGCGGTTTGAAGTTAGCTGCCATCAGACCTAAGTTGATTTTGGATCGTGACAAGGTGATCTCGGTCACATGGCGAAAAGATGATAACATTAGCACTAGGGAAGATGACCCCTGGTTGGCCCTCGATGGAGTTCCGGCTGTCAGATCCAATCGCTCAAACTTTTTCACATGTAGCCAAATCGAACTGGAAATTTTGGTCGTCGATCCCGAAGGGACGTCATAAAGATGTTCGATTAAGTGCGCTCAAAGCGTGCTTGGCGGTGGAAGATGGCGGGATCAAGCTTACGGGCGATCTTCGAAGATGTTGCAGGCTCAACATACAGCAATAGCCTAGCCTCCAAAAGACCAGAATCACCCCCACCGAGCAAGGGTTCGAGCTCGAGCCGTCCCAGGGAAGTATTACACAGGGTCGAACGGAGGTAGTCACGCCGACTTGTCTCATGTTTAGACCCTTCAGTACTATTCAGCTAGATGAGATCTTGGTTTACGAGGAGGCAGCCAGTTGCCATTGTTTTGATAGAAGCATGATCTCCAAGTTGAGATCCAAGAGGATTTCTGCGGCAAAGGTCGCGAGTGGAGGGGCAAACTAGTCGAGGGAGGCGACCTAGGAGTCCGAGGAGGACATGCGGAAGCTAGATATCTTCACGCTTATTTTACACTTCAGGTATGAATCTAAAACCCGTTTGACACGGAACGTTTGTTTTAAGAGGTGGGAGAATGTAAGACCGCAACTCGGTCCGTTTTTCTTTCTATGAACCCTTTCCCCCTACAATAAGCATCCTCCCATTATGCTTGCTTTTACTGATTTATGAACTTCCGGGGATGGTTGGTTCGTGATTTGGAAAGAGTTTGGGTTGAAAATCGGACACTTGGTTCCTTAAGGTTGGCTTAAAAGGCCAAGTTTGACATTTCGGATCAACATTTTGAGTAAACGACCTATCGAGAATCCGGGAATTGAAGGTTCTCATACAGGTTGTATGATGATTTCCGGACTTGGGCGTATTCCAGATGGTGTTTGGATGGCCCCGGGAGCGTTGGTTTGGCGCCTAATACGTGAAAGTTTTGATTCCTTAAGGATTTTGAAGTTCTTTAAATATTTGGTTTGGAGCGGGGTTTTGTGTTCTCGAGGACCGAACTAGAAATTTCCAGACTGGGGATAGTTCGGTATATCAATTTAAGACTTGCACGCAAAATTGGTATAATACCGAGTATATAAGTGGTGTGTTTCGTTGCAGTTGGGATGTGAATTTGAAGGAACTTGAAGTTCATGAAGTTTGATTCAATTGGATTTTAGGGGGGTGAATTCTTAGAGTTTAAAGCGTTGTTCAGGCATCCGAGGGTTCGAACGAGTCCGTTTTTATTTCAACTTGTTCCGGTATGTTCGGGGCGCGGCCGCCCGGGGCCGAGTCGTCAATCGAATGACGAGGCTCGAGTTGAAGTAGGAAATTTTGGGAAGGAGCTGAAGCTCCAGGTTGCTGTCATAAACGACTTGCGGTTGTCCCAGCCCACCGTGTTTTTTTCTTGCGGAAGAAAAAAAAAAAACCCCGACAGAACGCGTCCGACCCTTCGCAGGTGCGGCCCAAGGGGGATGGAGTCCAGGAAACTGCGAATGCGGGCCCCTCTTCCGCAAAGCGGCCCCAAGACTGCAGATGCGTCCCCAGCCATGTCCGGTCCAGTTGCGCAGAATGCGATTCTTTCCTCGCACGAAGCGCGACCGCAGATTGCGGTCCCCTAACCACAGGTGGGAAATCCCTTGAAGGCAGTGCCTTATTTAATATCGGGAAATGGTCCATTTTTGACACATTTCCATTCATGTTCTTGGGCAAATTTGGGGAGCTTCTCTAAATGAGGGGATTCAGCCTAGCATTGTTGAGTTAACGTTATTTCTAACATAATCGTGAGTTGAATACATAGTTTAGAGGGGTTAGATTACACCTTGTAAAATTAGGTGAAGAATTGTGGGTTTAAGTGTAAAACCTAGGGGTTTTGATAGACTAAAAGACCATTTACCGCACGAACATTTGTTATGGAATGAAGTAAAAATTCAATATTTCGTTGATCCTTAGGTATGGGTAACAACTTCTCTTGAGCAATTTCCTGAAATTCGGGCAACGTGGGCCCCGGGAACGGGATTTTAGGAAACTTGTATTTAGGGTTGCGGACATTACTTTAGATAGTTAGAAATGAATATTGAGCTTGTATTGACTAGTTTCTTACCTCCGTTGAAATTTAGTTTTTTGGAATTGTTCCCGGTCTCGAATTGAGGTTTGATCGGCATTCTTGAAATTGGAAGTTAAGCTTTGGAGCAAGGTGAGTTCTTGCTTTCTAACCTTGTAAGAAGGGAAAGTAATCCCCTAGGTGAACTAAATAAATGTTGTGGGTGACCTATCTGTGGAGGCTTACATACGCACATGGCAACGCGAGTCGTGCGTAGTACTATTATGCTAATTGTCCGTGAAGTTTTTAGGACCCATATCATGTCGATACATGCTAATTCTTGTGTTCTTTGCTTGCTAACTAGATCACTTTAGGACGTTAAGGAATTGTAAATAAATATAAACGAATGTACACACGTTTACTGAGAACCTTGTATGAAATTATTGACTATAAACTGAACAATGGTGTGCCTTCCTTGATAATAAATGCTAAATATGGATCAGGATGATAACCTCGGTAGAAATGGACGCATCTATGGTTTGCGCCATTCGACCCCTCCTGGCAGTGCAACAATTATTAATTATGTGGATCGGGGCGTACACACCGGCATAATGTGCGCCATGTGAGTTTAATGTGGAATTTCATACCAATGACTTACTCTGTCTAATACTTTGCAAAAACGTAAGTTATCTATATGACATGACGCACATTGTAGTACGTTTTCTCCTTGATGTTGAGACTGTCATCATATTCATGATATCCATTCTTGGGCGAAAATCTTAATATTATTGGATATTGACCTTAGTAAGTGTCATGTCGACCCCTCGTCACTACTTCTTCGAGGTTAGATTGGATACTTGCTGGGTACAAATGTTGTTTATGTTACTCATACTACGCTTCTGTACTAACTGTACAGGATCTGATGCAGGTGCATCTAGTTACCTCAGCACGCGTTCCTGACTCCTCGATCGATGATCTCACGGTGAGCTGCGCTTCCTGAGCGTTCAGTCAGCATACCGGAGTTCTCTTCTTTATGTGTGTTATGTACTGTCTGTTCATTACTTTCACGGCAGTAGGATGGGTGGTAATTTTTGTATATTCTAACTAGTTGCTCTAAGTACTTGTGATAAGAACAAGGGAAATTACTTTTCTAAGCTTTCAGCAATCAGGAGCCCACCGGAGAACAAGGGAATACTTTTCAAGCGTCAGCAATCAGGAGCCCGCCTGGAGAATGGAGGCATATATTTTAAATCTCAGCGGTCAAGCATCACTCGGAGGAATGGCGAAACATCTACAATCACAATGCAAGGCAACAACGCAAGAATTCCAGTGGGAGAATACAAGTTCAAGGCAACACAAAGAGCAAGTTAGAAGACATAGATAGGACCTTTTTGTAACTCATAGCTTAGGCTAGCTTCTTTTTATTTTGACACGGTGTAATAAGGAGGTCAGCAAGCAGTAGCAGCAAAAACAGCAGTGAAATCATAGCTCCTGGTAGTCCCAGCTACCAAACCTTCCCGAACTACACTGAACTGATTCCTTTTTAGCCAAGGATATGTAGGCAACCTTTGAAGCAGGGTTCGGTCAGACGATTTTCAAAAATGCTTCCCACGGAGTATTCAAACGGGCAAAAATCGCTCGTATCCGCTCACTTATCTTTGCACGAAAACTCTTCGTGTTTCCGAGCAAAGAGGGGAAGCTGTGAGCACGTAATTTTTTCCCTATATGAATTACTCCCATAAGCTCAAAACAAAATAATTTCTTTTATTATTTGCAAATTTGTGTATTTTCGTGGCATTTTCTGTTAATTGTTTGCATTTGTGTGCGCATGCTTATTTTATTAATGGAAAAACACAAAAAAAATATACGGGCATTTGCATTTAGGATTTAATTTGATATTTTTAAGAATTAATTAGTAATTATTCATTTTATAAAAAGAAAATCACAAAAAAATGGTTTAATTTGCACCTTTAATTTTAACTTTGATTTTAGGTGGTTTTTTCTTTCAATTTGTTTTAATTATTTGTGATAATTATTGTTTGGGATTAATAAGCATTTTTGATAGGTTAATTTGGTTTCATAATTTAGTTTAGATTTTAGTTTAATTTTTGGAAAAAAGAGAGAAAAAAAGAGAAAAAGAAATTGAGTCTCTTATTAAAACACTCGAATTTGGGCTAGCCCAAGTCAAAAGTCCTCAAACACTCGCCTAAACCCTTC
>NW_017670653.1:16674-47731 GCF_001879085.1 Nicotiana attenuata | reverse complement strand
CTGGTCTTGTTCTGTTTTCCTTTAGCTTCTTAAGGGTCGTTTATTATGAATGTTAATTTAAACCTCTAGGATCACATAGTCTGATTAATTAGGTTGGTTTTTATTTTGTAATTTCTATAAATTCCAGGCCATTAATTGATTTCTTTTAAAGTTTTTCGGATTGTCTCTGTTAGTGATGTTTGTTTCAGTCAATTTGGTTTGATTTGGGCTTGGGTTTGTACCTTTGGGTTTCAGATTCATTGGTTTGGGTTGGGTTTGAATCAACACAACACAAGGTCAACTTTGACCCATTTTTGTGTAGGTATCTGAAGTAATTTTCAGAGGGCAAAAGGGTAGTTTGGGTAGTTTAAGTGGGGGAATCTCACAGTAACAGAATAGAAGCTTCTAGCAAGGGCTTATAATTAAAATTTCACATGATAACTTGGCAAACAAGTCATAAAATCAGGGACCCAAGGGGTAAAATAAAACCTGAAAGGTTGCCCTATTCGCTTGCCTATAAAGGCACCCTTTTCTTGCCCTAGAGAGGAGGAGAAGAATCCAGAAAATTAAAAGCGGCTAGGAATTTGAGAAAAACTACTGTTCCATTGAACTCCTTCCCTGATTTTTTTTAGTTTTCAATTTGCTGAAGCCATTCCTGATTCATTTAGTGTGAAGATGGATTGAATTTAGCTGTTTTAAGTTTGGACTGAAATCAGTTGAATTAGTACTCGTTTGAAACTGTTTTGTGGACTGGCTGAGCAATCATTTGGTTTAAAACTGTTTCACTGGCTGTTTCCTGCCGTTGATCTCTGTTATTGCTGTTGCAAATTCTTAATCCCGGTTTCCTTCCATTTCCAGGTACACCTTAAGCCTTATTGAGTGTGAAGTGTGGATATGAAGAACATAAATGAAAAGCAGCGAAATATTTTAAGTTGTTCATGATTCAGCCGGGTCTTCTTTAGTTCTATGTTTTAATAGCTTAGCTTTATCATTGTAAGGTATTATAGAATTGTTATAGGTGATGCATCAACATGTTAATTTGAGTGTTTGAAGTTTAGCTTTGATTTGTTGAAATGGGTGTTCTGATTGGAGATGATTTGGGTTTGAAATAATCGTTAGGATAAATATAAGTTGGAAAAAATGAATGATGTATAGCCTGTCGTGTTTAAGGCACTGTAATATTTTATTGTATGCAGAATTAGTTGTTAAGCGAGATTCAGTTAGGCATCCACGTTAAGGGCAGTTTGAGTTGCCTGATTTGTTTTAATTTTTCATAAATCAGTATGACGTTTTGACATTTGGTTAAGATAAGGTCAGACCTTATGGTTTGAAGTTAGGGCCTGTCGCTATTTGAAAGGCCGCAACATATGTTACTTTGGCCTTTAGTGAGGTTTGATCTCAAAGTACTGATCTCTTTTGAAGAACTGAGGATCGTGTTTGGGCTCATTTGGGCCCAGCGTGCTTATTAAATATAATGTGGCCATGGGGAAGGGAGTTTGAAACGGATTTGAGCTCCAAAATATGTTAATAAAAATCAGAAAGTCAGTGTTGTTGGTCTGCTTTTTAACTGACCATAGATTCATGAGCCAAGTGTTGATTTAATTATATATTCCATATAGTTTAGATAATTGGCATCCTGTATAATTGTCTGCTTATGAAAACTGGGCTTAACAACGTCCCAATTGATAAAGTCACTACAAACTCGGCATCTTGCCATACGTTTGGGACACATTTCTCGCCACTACGAAATGAGGCTCACTTTGAGCCCAATCCTGAAAGGCAACTGCAGTCGTTAATTGGCTCTTGTAATTAGACTGACGCGATTGTTCTGAAGTGACTCAAATCCCTTTGATGTTTAAACACCCGTATTTCGTTAATTAATAATTGAGGTGCGCCATGCCAAACAAAAATGACAATTGCGTGACCCTCGCTTTATTAATCTTGTATTGATCCTTAGAATTCGAGGCGTGCCATATAGCAAACTCCATGGCCCTCGCAAAGTTGAGAACGTGAAATTGTTTTAGGTGCCTCAGTTTAATAATATTACTTTCCTAAATTCGGGTGCACATTTATGTGACCCAAATCCAAATCTCAACGGAGTCGAAATGTGTTGACAGCCACGGGTGCACTGGTGCGACGTGGTTCGAGACGCATTTTTACGACGTTGCAATTCCTATAAAAATAAAAATAAAGCGGGTTACTAATAAAGGGCACATAAGTTAGCACATGTTTTGAAGTCAGATAAATAAGCCAGATATGACAGTTAAGCGACCGTGCTAGAACCACGGAACCCGGGAATGCCTAACACCTTCTCCCGGGTTAACAGAATTCCTTACTCGGGTTTCTGGTTCGCGGATTGTTAACAGAGTCATAATTTCCTAGGTTCGGGATTCAACCGGTGACTTGGGACACCATTAATCTCCCAAGTGGCGACTCTGAATATTAATAATAAATCCCGTTCCGATTGTCCTTTAATTGGAAAAACTCCTTTATGCCCTTGCGGGTGTAGTAGCTTAAAAAGGAGGTGTGACAATGTGCATATCATATCTCAGCCTCTGTTACCATTTATTGACACATCATATTATTATTTTGGGCTAGTTTCATGGCATTGTGAGCCCGAGAGACTGGAGAGATTGATGACTGAGTGAGGCCGAAGGCCTGATGATGAGTAACATTTATGGGATCGGGCTTGCACGACGCAGCGGTTATACTGATTTATGATAGTGCTGGGTTCAAGGAGCCCCTCTGGAGTCTGCACACACCCTCGTGAGCGCGGTTGATTATATTGAGGGATGGATCTTCCCTGGACATAGATCTTGTCCGAATCATTTATATACCTGGGGATGGATCTTCCCCACGGGCTGGATTTGGCCCTACTCAGTACTGAGTGATTGATGGTCAGTTGATGTATATATTCCAGGATGGATCTTCCCTGGGCCTGATTGACCATATACAATACTGAGTGATTGAGCATGATGAGTGGAAAGTGTGAGACAGTGAGATTGAGTACTCTGAGAGTGTGAGTACATGAGTTCATCTCTGAGATACATTGCATTGACTTGCACACATGACATACATGCATAGAGATGCATTTTCCTCATGTTGTACGGTATCACGTCAGTCATGGCTTCTCATAAATATTGACATATGGGCATAGAGAGGTATTTTACACTTGCTATCTGGAAAGAAAAATGAAACATCTTATTCATTGTTGAAAGGATTTTTGGGAAAAATTATAATTTTCAAACTTACTAGTATTTTCGACGATTTCGGTAATGGATTTGGGTTTTCACTGATATACTTGAAAAGCGAAACTATTTTTCATGAATCTATGAGAAAGCTGAGCATTTTACCTCTGAGTTACTTCTTTCATTACTTGCATTACGTTGTTATGAACTATTGTTGGCTATTAGTGTTGGACCTGACCTTTGTTCAAGCTTGTCACTACTTTCAATCTAAGGTTAGGTTTGTTACTTATTGAGTACATGGGGTCAGTTGTACTTATACTACACTTTTGCACCTTGCGTGGAGATGTTGGCTACTGATGTTGCTGTGATCGACGGGAGCTAGAATTGAAGACGTATCTGCGTTCCGGTTGTAGCTGCCTCTTGTTCATGGTAGCCTAAGATTATAAAAATCTGTTTATGTATTTTTCAAACAGATGATGTATTTATTTCATACCAGCTTTGTAAATTCTAACCTTAGAATCTCATAAATTGTACTACCAGTCCATGGGAGATGTATAAGATTCAGATATTTTTCTTTTACTTATTTGTCTTATTAAATCTTATTGGAATTGGTTAGTTGTTAATTTGCTTACCTAGCGGGTTGAGTTAGGTGCCATCAGGACTAGTTGGATTTTGGATCGTGACAAGTGATCTCGGTCACCATGGCGAAAATGATAACATAGCACTAGGGAACGATGTACCCCTGGTTGGCCTCGATGGAGTTCCGGCTGTAGATCCAATCGGCGTCAACTCACATGTAGCCATCAACGGAAATTTGGTCGTCGATCCCGAAGGGAGCGTCCATGAAGATGTTCGATAAGTCGCTCAAAGCGTGCTTGGCGGTGAAGATGGCGGGATCAGCTTACGGGCGATCTTCGAAATGTTGCAGGCTCAGCATACAGCAATAGCCTAGCTCCAAAAACCAGAATCACCCACCGAGCAGGGTCGAGCTCGAGCCGTCCCAGGAAGTATTACACAGGGTCGAATCGGAGGTATCACGCCGACTTGTCTCATGTGTTAGACTTCAGTACTATTCAGCTAGATGAGATCTTGGGTTACGAGGAGGAGCCAGTTGCCATTGTTGATAGACATGATCGCCAGTTGAGATCCAAGAGGATTTCTGCGGCAAAGGTCCAGTGGAGGGGCCAACTAGTCGAGGAGGCGACCTAGGAGTCCGAGGAGGACATGCGGAGCAGATATCCACGCTTATTTAGCACTTCAGGTATGAATCTAAACCCGTTTGAGCACGAACGTTTGTTTAAGAGGTGGAGAATGTAACGACGCAACTGGTCGTTTTTCTTTCTAGAACCCTGTTCCCCTAAATAAGACCTCCCATACTTGCTTTTACTGATTTATGACTTCCGGGGATGGTTGGTTCGTGATTTGGAAGAGTTTGGGTTGAAATCGGAACACTTGGTTCCTTAAGGTTGGCTTAAAAGGCCAAGTTTGACTTCGATCAACATTTTGAGTAAACGACCTCAGAATCGGGATTTGAAGGTTCCAACAGGTTTGTATGATGATTTCGGACTTGGGCGTATGTCCAGATCGGGTTTTGGATGGCCCGGGAGCGTTTTGGCGCCTAATAGTGAAAGTTGATTCCTTAAGGATTTTGAAGTTCTTAAATATTTGGTTTGGAGCGGGTTTTTGTGTTCTCGAGGACCGAACAGAATTTCCAGACTGGGGATAGTTCGGTATTATCATTTAAGACTTGCACGCAAAATTTGGTATCAATCCGAGTAGTATAAGTGTGTTTCGTTGCATTGGATGTGAATTGAAGAACTTGAAGTTCATAAGTTTGATTCAATTGATTTTAGGGGGTGATTCTTAGATTTAGCGTTGTTTCAGGCATTCCGAGGGTTCGAACGAGTCCGTTTTATGATTTCAAACTTGTCGGTATGTTCGGGCGGGGCCCCCGGGGGCCCCGAGCGTCAATCGGACGAGGCTCGAGTTGAGTTAGGAAATTTTGGAAGGAGCTGAAGCTCCAGGTTGCTGTCATAAACGCACTTGCGGTTGTCCAGCCGTTGGTGCGAGACCACAGAAGCGGTCGACCCTTCGCAGGTGCGGCCCAAGGGGGAGGAGTCCAGGAACCGCGAATGCGGCCCCTCTTCCNAATCCGAGTAGTATAAGTGTGTTTCGTTGCATTGGATGTGAATTGAAGAACTTGAAGTTCATAAGTTTGATTCAATTGATTTTAGGGGGTGATTCTTAGATTTACCGTTGTTTCGGGCGTTCCGAGGGTTTGAGCGAGTCCGTTTTATGATTTCAAACTTGTGGGTATGTTCGGGCGGGGCCCCGGGGGCCCCGAGCGTCAACCGGATGAGGCTCGAATTGAGTTAGGAATTTTGGAAGGAGCTAAAGCTCCAGATTGTTGTCATAACTGCACCTGCGGTTGCCAGCCGCAGGTGCGAGACTGAGCGGTCAATCAATCGCAGATGCGGCCAAGGGTGGCCAGCCTTGGAGCCGCAGAAGCGGTTTGCTTCCCGCAGAACCGGCCTAGCCGGCCAGTGGAACTTCCGCAGAAGCGGACTCTTTTTCACGGATGCGGTTGGCGCTGGTGCGGCCCAGGACCACAGATGCGGAAATCACTGCAGGCAATCGCTTTCATTTATTGCGGGTGTTAGCCATTTTTGGCCCATTTCCACTCAAAGGTTGGGCGATTTTGGAGCTCCTGAGAGAGGATTTTCACCAAGCTCTTAGAGGTAAGTGATCCCTACTTTGTGTGAGTTAAATACTTGGATTTTGGGTAGATTAACATGTAAAGATTAGTGAAAATCATGGAATTAGAGTAAAACCTAGGGTTTTGATAAAAATAAGATTTAACCACGAAATTCGTTGAGGAATAAAGTAAAAATCATATATTCTTAATCCTTAGGTTATGGGTAACAACTTCCTTCGAAAATTTCCGAAATCCGGGCACGTGGGCCCGGGGTTGAATTTTAGGAACCTTGCCCTTGGGGTTGCATAATCACTTTAATAGCTAGAATATGAATTTGTAAACCTATAATGATGGACTTTTACATTATTTGAATAGTTTCGGAATTGTGCGGTTCTGGTTTGAGAGTTTAGATGCATTCTTGTTGGAAGTAGGCTCGAAACGAGGTAAGTCTCTTTTCTAACCTTGTAGGGGGAAATGTCCACATAGGTGAACTTAATTAATATATGATTAATTGTGGGGGCTACGTACACACGAGCTGACGAGAGGTCGTACGTAGCTACTATTCCTGTTATGTCCGGGTAGTTCTAGGATTACATCATGCTTAGTGGCCGCTATTAATTGCTTATATATGCTAATGGTATGAAAGAAATTAAGTTGAAGGAAATCTAAGGACTTACAGGCTTCAAGTGAATTGTATTCATTTTTATAAAAAGGAATTAAAGAAGTGTTGTGTTTAAAATGATGAAAATTATGTCGACCGCGTCGCACCTATGATTCGCAAGCGGGATTATGCTTTTACCGCGTCATATGTAAGATTCGCAAGGGGGATGAATAGATGCATCTATGGTTCGTGCCGTTTGACCCTCGGCAGTGCATATTTTACTTTTATGTTGGATCGGGCCGAACGTCCTTGGTGGTTGTCACGACCCCAATCCCGGTCGTGATGGCGCCAACACTGATGCTAGGCAAGCCCGACCAATTAAATACTCTCAACCCAAATACGTAATCCGTTAACAATTAATACGATTAAAATAGCAAATGCCAAAGTTCCAATCCGAATCTAAATAAGATAGTACGAAAAATAATAACGAATATTCCAAACATTCCCCAATAGATCTGGAGTCACGAGTCTAGAGCCTCTAGATGTAATAGAGTGATATATATCCATAGTGATAAAGAAGTCTAGAATATGAAAAAAAAATAAAGGGGAGGAGTCGGGTCCTGCGGACGTCAGGCAGCTACCTCGACAACTCCTGAAGATAAAATCCAAGAAGACAGCAAACAACTCCACTACGTCTCCGGAGCACCTGAATCTGCACACATGGTGCAGGGAGTAAAGTGAGTACTTCCAACTCAGTGAGTAATAAACACATATAATGGCTGAAAGTAAAAAATTCCGAAATATTACAATATAAAGCTATAATCAGCGATTCCGCACATAAAACAGTGGAACAACAACAATACCAGGACAAGTAAGACAAATAGGTATAAATGCATGAATGCAATGCAATGCACATGACCGCTGCGGCGCGTAGCCCGATCCATTTGGGCACCCGCGCTCACTGTGGGGGTTCAGACTCCAGAGGGGCTCCTACAGCCCAAGCGCAATATCATCGTAGCATTCGCTGCGGCGTGCAGCCCGATCCACACTCAGTCCATATATATATATGCATGCAAGCCACTCGGGCACAGTCAAATTGTTCATTTTTAGTTTCAATTATTAGGAATTATAGAGCTAAGTGTTTAAACCTTTATTTATTTACTAAACATTTCGAGGCAGTGTCTAACTCAGGACTGATATCATGAAATATGCTAAGCATTATGGAAGCAGTGATAAGGATCCTTGAAGGATGAAAATGATAGGCACAAAGCCCCAAACATATTCATAAAATCCAAGTAGGATGATTACCAAATAATTTCTAGTCAAGAACACAGTACGAACATCAGTCGGAACGGACTAGGTCACAATCCCCAGTCACAATCGACCCCGCACTCGTCATAGAGTACGTGTCTCGCCTCGATATAGCGTTACAATGTGATATACCGGGGTTTCAAACCCTCAGGTCATCATCTACATCTATTACTCACCTCAAGCCGGCCACAAGTCTAGCTCGCTATGCCTTTGCCTTTCGAATCAACCCCTTCGCACGCCGAATCTGATTAAAACCACAACGAATACATTACAATAGGCTAAAGAAACATAACCCAATCGAAAAGACTCGAAAAACACCAAAATTCACTAAGTTGGCAAAACCCGAACCCCGGACCCACTTCTCGAAAAATTACAAAATTTACATCACTGGATTCCTCGTCTCGCCACGAGTCTACACATACCAATTTTACCAAAATCGGAGTTCAAATGCCCTTTCAAAATCCGTTTTTACATCACAGCTTTCCAAGCTCTAGCTTGACCCGTTTTTGATGAATTTTCCACAATTTACATGTAATTTCTACCATAAACTCGAATAATTAGGCCAAGAGACTTACCTCCAATTGATTCTCAGTCAAAACCCTCGAAAATTCTCGCCCAAAGCTCTCCAAGTTGCTTAAAAATGGTAGAAACCAACTCTTGTTCGCGGATGAAATTTAATATTTTAAACCCTTCTGTAACAGTTGTTTTTCGCTTCTACGGTCTCGCTTCCGCTTATGCGGGACCGCTTCTGCGCTCAGAAGTCCGCTTAAGCGGTTTTCATTAAAACCGCCCTTTTCGCTTATGCGACTCCAGATGTGCTTCTGCGGTTCTCTCAACAACCGCTTCTGCGGTAAAATATCCGCTTATGCGGACCCGCTGAAGCGGCCATCCTTCCGCTTTTGCGGAAATTCCCTAACCCAGGCCTGACCGCTTCTGCGGTCGCTCACCCGCTTCTGCGGAACCGCTTCTGCGGTCCATTTCCGCAGAAGCGGAAATATCAGATGACAGCAGCAACAGACCTGCAACACACCTCAAAACTCTCGTTCAACCACCCGAATTCACCCCGAGGCCCCCGGGACCTCAACCAAAAACACCAATACATCCTAAAACCTCATTCAAACTTGTTCTCATCCCCAAAACACATCAAACAACGCTAAAACCATCAAATCACATCGAATTCAAGCCTAAGTTTCTTAAAAACTTCCGAATTACGCATTCGATCAAAAACCCGACCAAAACACCTCCGAATGACCTGAAATTTTGCACACATATCCAAAATCACCTAACGGAGCTACTGCAACTCTAGGAATTCCATTCCGACCCTCGGATCAAAATCTCACCTATCCACCGGAATTCGCCAAAATGCCAACTTTGCCAATTCAAGCCTAATTCTACTCCGGACCTCCGAAATCACTTCCGATTGCACTTCTAAGTCACAAATCACCTCCCGAAGCTAACCGAATCGCCGGAATTCACATCCGAGCCTTCTAACTAATAAGTCAGCGTTCGGTTGACTTTTTTTTTTTCCAAACCAAACCTTCCTTAAAGAGACTAAGTGTCTCATTTCCTATCCAACCAATTCAATTCAACTCTAACTCACCCGTTGCTGATAATAAAACATGAAAGAGCAATAAATGGGGGAAACGGGGCTGTAATACATGAGACGACGGGTTGGGTCGTCACAATAAAATATTAAAATTAGATGCCCATTGGGCTTATGTCCCGTTCCTGGGGCTTACGCCCCGTGCCTAGGGCTTACGCCTCGCTGAGGCATATGTAAAACGCCTCGCTTTACGCCCATGTTTTTTAAAATACTGGCTGCGCGCAATAGACCCTTGTGGTCTTACTCTTCCTCGGATCCCGCACAAAGCGAGAGCTTAGTGCACCGGATTGCCTTTTAAGGGGAATATGTTCTAGACGTTGCCTGTTTCAGTGTTCCTGCGAAATTTGCAAGAATCTTCACAAGCCAATAGTCCTCTTATTCTAATTAGTTTGCGTAGTAATCAATTCTCTTGCTCTAAATTTGAAAAAGGTCAAATAGAATATTGTCCTTTTATTTTCTCTGCCCCATTCCTCTACTCAGTGCCTTCACCAGTACTTGTCTAATGAAGAATAGTACTTTTATAAGTAATTATTTGCTTCAGTTTTTCCGGTTCGTCTTAAATTTTAAACTATGATATCTTATCTGAAAATTATTGTACATAATGCAATACTAATTGGTGAAATACTTTTATATGTAATTATTGCCATGTCACTTGATCACCAACTCTCAATCATTCTATTTTAAAATTATACTGTATAA
The DNA here is from genome assembly GCF_001879085.1 of Nicotiana attenuata. NCBI lineage: Eukaryota > Viridiplantae > Streptophyta > Magnoliopsida > Solanales > Solanaceae > Nicotiana > Nicotiana attenuata. The sequence goes on along the minus strand of NW_017670653.1, from coordinate 37,655 downwards.
TATATCATTTGACCGAAAAATTAGACAGTTATGCATTGCTAATATTATCAAATGACTGACATATTCAACCTATTCTCATTAAACTGAAAATGAAAATAATTAACTTGATGAAATAAGAATAATAGTTTAGTCACTTTGTGTCACTTACCAGGGGTAGTAACCACAATATATAACTATACAAGTCAAAACAATTTTGAGTTCGTTCATTTTGAATTGCCTTTTTGACTTAACAGTATGACACGGGCGATATCATAATAAGAAAACCGTTCACTTACTCATTTTTAAATAAGATTTGTAAAAGCTTAATTAATTATCATTGGAACTTGAAGGTATGGTATATTATTCTTACAAGTAAATATTATTACTGTATGGGTCAAAATCCGACCGAGGAAATTCAGCACGAAGAGGTGATTATTGGGAGATTTATAACTCTTAGGGGCAGTTCGGCCGAGGTTGATTAGTGGTCAACAGAACAAGCCGGTGAGTGGCTCATCGGGGCCGAGGTCGAGCAGCATGGACAGAAGTAACAACTAGTGTAGCTTTGGAACTTTCGAAGGAAATATTCTATTGAATATTCCTTCTATCGTACCTTTTAGGGTTCTTTGGGAATATCCCATATAATTAGCGGAGAGATAAGATAAATGGCATGTAATATTCCATATGATAAGTACACTTTTGAAAAGTGAGCTCTCTAGATAAATACAAAGAACTACTTTCTGAGAGAAATTCGATCTCTTTAGATTGTCTATTGTCATTTCCACCAGATCCGGTAAAGTGCCCTATATTCTCTTATATTCTTGTCATTCATCATTGTCAGAGGAAGGAAGCCTCCACCTCATTCAATATTGGGTGAATCTTCCTCCTTATTTACATTTAGTGTCATTTCTTTGTATTATTATCATTGTCCTTACTCTACTAACAACCGCATCATTTAATGTGTATGGCACTAAATTCGATTTAACATGGTCCCCGCGTTATTCGCATAAGCTTGTTTTAGATCTAAGGTTGTTATCTTTAACTAGGATTAGCCCTTTTTCTTTTATCTAATTGGTTTAATAATTTTTTTTTTATACTTTTTTATCAAACAATTACATGACCAACAGTCAGGTATCTCTTATTTAAATCATAAATCATATCCCTGTGGCATTAGACGCATAATGCGAATGAAGTCATGAGGTTCTTTAGCAGCTAAGTACATATTAATATAGTGTATCAATGAATACTGATTTTGCACCCAAGTGTTGAAAATAGATGAATAAAAAGCAATTGCCAACTTTATTCTACTTCTTATTCAGTACTTTTTATCATCTTTTTTATTGTCTTTGGGTCCCTTTCAAACCTTTCTCTTGCATCTAGCTTTCGCCACAAACTTAACTTGGATGATTGGCGACGTTGACATTAGCGAGGGGCGGGACTCCGTGTATTGGTCAAAATTTGGCTAAGACTTAATAGTTGTAAATAGACGTGATCGAAGAATAAGCCTACCACGGTGTGAGAGCGAGGAATCGTCTTAAGAAAAATTAGGACCGAGGTCAAGCAAAGGGTGTGTGAATAACGGTATGATAAGTTAGATTAGAAAGAAAGAATATTCCACTGAATATTCCTCCAGCGGTACTTTTTTAGGGTTTTTCAAGAATATTCCCTATGAATAGGAAAAGATAAAGAACAAAAGAGGATCTTCACTTTGTGATAAGAGCACATTGTAAAGGGTTGACTGAGAAGAATATAGAAAAGCTTATTCACTGATTTCATTGCTGGTTTTACGTTGTTCATTCACAAGATCCAAAGATTCCTTATCCATCTTCATTGCTTATCACCTCACGTTGTTGTCAGGGAGGGAAATCATCCAAGTCACCTAACATTTGGGTGATAATTTCTTTCTTATTACTTTTATTGCCATTATCTACATTTATTGCATGCTTCTATTATTACATTCATTGACAATCATTGGTCATATAACTGATGTTTAATATTCTTGAGCACGGTCTCACCCCACGGATATCCCCCAATCTTAGATCTAGAATTTATTATGTTTAACTAGGATTCAACCTCTATCTTCTCATTAGTTAGTTTGACAAAAAGCTTAACACTTTTTGGTCGAACAATTTGGCGCCGTCTGTGGGGACTTTCTAGTTAAAATTTTAGTTCCTTCTATCTATAAAAAAAAAAAAAAAAAACATCCATCTTTTTCTCGTTTGCACGAACTAAAAATGGCAGGAAAAGAAGATGAAAGACTGAAAGCAGTAGTGGACGTCACTGCCAACCTCTTGAACACCATCCACGAGGTTGACAAAGAAGGCGAGGAGAATGCGACGCCGAGTGCTACACCCAGGCGGAGCGACTCACCTCCCCCTCATGGAAGTGTAACCGCTTCACGCGAAAGGGGAGCCTCCACGTCCAGAGCTGAGGAAGCACCACCAGCAATAAAAAAACTACTAGAGACGTGGCTGACAAGCACTCTAAGCGGCATACTCGACAAACCCGTTCAAAGGGCGAATAGAAACACCATACAAACGGATACCATAACAACCGCTGACGAGCAACCAATTCCCCCAACAGGTAACATTCACACCATTGTTGGTGCAGGTAACGATGCACTTGCGGCCATCCTAAAGAAAATGAAAGAAATGGAGAACGAGAATAAAGCGCTTCGCCACCAGATGAGGGAACACCAAGAAAGGGTTGATAAGATACCGGGCGCCCCGAAACTACTACCAAAACGGGACGTCGGCAGGTTCGTCGAACAACCATACAGCGAGGAAGCAGTCCCACATGCCATACCCAAGACCTTCAAAATGCCACCATATTTGAAGATATACGAAGGCACAACAGACCCCGAAGATCACATCATTCATTACGTCACAGCGGTAAAAGGCAACGACCTCTCAAAGGAGCAGTGACCATCAGTGTTGCTAAAAAGGTTCGGCAAAACCCTAACAGGGGGAGCCTTAACATGGTACTCACAAGTACCAGCACGTTCAATAACAACGTTCAAGGAAATGGCCGACAAGTTTGTCACCGCCCACGCTGGAGCTAAGAAGGCGGAGGCCAGGGTGAATGATATATTCGTCGTCAGGCAAACGCCTGGCGAGGGACTCAGAGACTTCCTAGTTCGGTTCAACAGAGTAAGAATGAGCTTGCCAAACCTATCAGAAGGGATAGCGGTGGAAGCTTTCCAAAATGGGTTAAACAGGAATGGGTCGAGGGCGACCAGAAAATTATTAAGCAGACTCATGAAATACCCTCCCACCACTTAGGAGGAAATTCACAACGCCTATTGCACCGAGGTGAGAGCAGACGAGGATGACCTCAACGGTCCAATCCAGCGGCTAACGTCAGTCCAAACGGAGCCAACTGGGAGAGGAACCAACCATATGTCATAACGACCATCCCTCCATCTCCTCGCCACACAGAAGGGTCGTCCAGGCCGAATACAGGGACTCGGCGAACGAAAGAGGTATGCCACCACTCTTATCTGCTCACAATTTTTGTGTTTCCCCTTCAGAAATAGTGTACGCACTAGAGAAACTCGGCCCGAAGGTGAAATGGCCACAGAAGATGAAATCCGACCCAAGCACCAGAAAGACGAATATCCTCTACGAGTTTCATCAAGAGCGGGGTCACAAGACCGAAGACTGCATAGCCCTACAGCAAGAAGTGGTGAACATGCTTCACCAAGGACACTTAAGGGTGTTGATGAGTGATCACGCCCAACTCTAGTCCTAAAAAGGATAAGTGGTCGCTGCAAATATAATCCGGTCTAAAAGTCCGGAGTTGAATCCCACAAAGAACTAAGGCTTAGCTATATCTGTTTAATATCACTAAGAAGACAAGTTTGAACAATTTTCTAAATTATAAAGATTGAGATTTATATTTCTAACTAATTAACTAGCAAATACTACAAAGCGGTAAAATTATCAACTAACGAGACAAAGGGTTGGAGAATAAATTAAGGAGGTCTAGAGTTATGATTTCCCCAATTGTCGGAATCCTTCTAGCTATGTTCCCTACAATTTTGCTAATGTATTCTCTACTGATCGTGAGCAATTTAGGTGCCAACTACAACAATTTACTAGACATATTCTCTCGAACTACGCTAGTTGGCTTTATCTAACCGCTCATTATGACCACGTCAAGGCTTAGTTATTTCTAAACCTGCCTTTAAACCCGCTGTATTAATTTCTCACATACGTTAGGAGTGACGTTGTTCAACAACCACCTAAATATATATCCTTTCTCAAGCAACACATAATAAATAGGCACAGTCAATCGATGGCCATTCAATCAACAACAATAAACACGTAGTTGAACAAGTAGAGAAATCCAATTAATTATATAAAAACATAACAAGAATTTATCCTACAAAAGGTTCCATCAAAACCCTAGGGTAACAAATTAGCTATTCATAATAGTATGTAAAACTACAATACTAAAAGTCATCACCAACAATGAAAAAATAGGAAGAGGAAGGAAAAACTCGTAGAAGAATTCCCCCCCTTGCTCCTATTGTGTCTCTGCCTCCTTAGGTCAAATTTGTGTCAAAAGCGTGTCCAACCTCTCAAAATACTGTTTTCCATGTATATATACAAAGTAGGGTCGGGCCCAAACAATTATACCTTCTCCTACGCGAAAAAGGACAATTTTTCAGGTCTGGATGCTCGCGGTCGCGGTCCGGGCGCAGTGTTTTCCCAGTGCACTGCCTAAGTCCGCGTCCAGGTCCGCTGTCGAAGTTTCGACCGTGTTTTTCGCCCTGTTCCATTTGGAATTTGGAAAAACATAAAGGATGAAAGTTGTAGTCCTTTGAATTAGCTTTCTAACCATATATTATACAGGCCAAATGGAGTTCGGAGCAAAGAATTATGTCTATGTTACTAGACAGTGAGCAATATACTTACTCGAGTCTTCGTTTGTTCTTAACTATCAAATTTGACCCCTGAACACGATCCCGGCTTAATTCCTTGGGCTTTTACTCAGACTTCAAAGCTCCAAATCACTTGAATTCATTCCATAAAATCTATATAGCTTGGAATCACTCCTACAAGGCATAAAACACACAATTAGTGCAAAACATTAGCGATTAAAGCACAAACTCAACTAAAGTGCAGTAAATTAGAGTGTAATAATCGACTAAAATACGTAATTATAACCTATCATCAATGAGTGACCGAGGAAGATCCAACTTCGGTCGCGGACGAGAACAACACCAAGGCTCTCCAAAACCACCCTCCCCCGCCCGCACCATCCAAATGATCATCGGCGGAGGCGACGAAGCAGCAATCAACCACGTGGAGTTTACCGCCACACATAAACTGAAGCGGTCAATCACCCACGAACGGTATGACGACCTCGAAGACAGTATCATCTTCGATACGTTAGATACCCACGGTTTGACTTTTCCTCACTTCGGTGCTCTTGTCATTACTTTACATATTTCAGATACTGATATAAAAAGAATAATGGTAGACGACGGAAGCGGCACGTGTATTATTCACTCTCGAGTCCTCGCACAAATGAGACTCGAGGACAAGATAGCACCACGCTGCATAACACTAATAGGTTTTAACAATGTAGTTGAGTGAACCTCAGGAGAAATAACGCTGCCCGTTCTGGCCGGAGGCGTCACCCTTGAAACAATGTTTCATGTCATGAACCAGGACACCACTTACAACGCCATAATAGGGCGACCCTGGATACACGCCATGAGAGCCATCTCGTCCAGCCTATACCAAGTGATCAAGTTCCCTACTCCGTAGGGGATATCCAGCATCAGAGGCGAACAACGCACAGCCCAAGAGTGCTACCGCATCGCCTAAGATTGTACACACACTCAACAGTTGAAGGGAATGGACTTGGAAGCATAGCAATTACCAAAGTCGCGACCCGATCTCGACGAACAAAAAGACGCCATCAAGGATCCTGACATCGTGGAAGCCACAAGGTCAACGATAGAAGACCTCGACCCCGTACACCAACAGTGACCACAGTAAAAAGGCCTACATTGGCTACAAACTCTCAGAACCAGGTAAAGTTCATAAATTTTTAATTGACAACGCCGATCTATTTGCTTTCTCTCATGCAGATATGCCAGGTATTCCGAAAGAAATTGCCACACACAAGCTGAATGTCGATCCACTCTACCCACCAGTATGACAAATTAGAAGAAAATTTAATGTCGCAATCAACGAGGCCGTCCACGAAGAGGTAGAGACATTGCTCACTAACGGCTCCATTCGGGAGTCTAAATACCCCCAATGGGTCGCCAATGTGGTCATGGTAAAAAAGAAAAATGGGAAATGACGCATGTGCGTGGACTTCAAGGACTTAAACAAAGCTTGTCCGAAAGATTCCTTCCCATTGCCTCACATCGATCACCTCATTTACGCAACGGCGGGACACGAGTTATTAAGTTTCTTAGACGCCTACTTAGGCTACAACCAGATCCTTATGGAGGAAGAGGATCGGGAGAAGACCACTTTCATCACCCACCAAGGAACGTACTGCTACAGAGTCATGCCATTCGGGTTGAAGAACGCATGGGCGACTTATCAAAGGTTGGTCACCAAGATGTTCAAGGACCAACTCGGCAAAACAATGGAAGTCTACATAGATGATATGTTGGTCAAATAAAAAATGAAGGAAGACCACATCGACCATCTGAAGGAAGCTTTCGGTATACTAAGGCGATACGGCATGAAGTCAAACCCCAAAAAGTGGGTTTTCGACGTAACCTCGGGCAAGTTCCTCGGTTTTTTGGTGTCACAACGAGGCATCAAAGTCAATCCCTACCAGATTAAAGCCATCGAGGGAATACCCGAAATATTAACCAGTAAGAAACAGGTACAAAAGCTGACCGGCCGTATTGCTGCCATGACGAGGTTCATCTCACGGTCCGCCGACAGATGCCACAAATTCTTCAACGTGCTTAAAAAAGACAACGGACTCTAGTGGAATTCATAATGCATCGAGGCCTTAAGAGAACTAAATGCATACTTATCTTCGCCCCCGCTACTCGCCAAAGCAGAACCCAGCGAGCGCCTCCTGATATACCTGGCCGTATCAGAGGTCGTAGTAAGTGCAGTGCTGCTCCGTGAAAAGAAAGGTATGCAATCCCCAATCTATTACATTAGCAAAAACCTAGTCGACGCCGAAACACGGTACCCCCACCTCGAAAAGTTGGCCTTGGCATTGGTCATAGCTTCACAAAGCTTAGACCCTATTTTCAATGTCACCCCATATCGGTGGTCACGACCTTCCCCCTAAGGAGCATCCTACATAAACCCAAGCTGTCGGGGAGATTGGACAAATGGGCCATAGAATTGAACGAGCATTATATAACATATCAGCTGCGAACAACGATAAAATCGCAGGTACTCGCCGACTTCGTCGCCGATTTCAGTGCCAAAATAATGCCTGATGCCGAGCAGGAAACTTCTCGTACTTCTCTCAGTTTACCCGACCTATGGGTCCTATACACCGATAGCGCTTCCAACGCGTCAAGATCTGGACTAGGACTCGTACTCGAGGTCCAACAGGCGAAGTCATTCGCCAGTCCATATGGTGCCCCGATATGACTAACAATGAGGCCGAGTATGAGGCCATAATTGCAGGACTGAAGTTAGCTCTCTAATACGGAGCACGACGGTCGTCCTCCGATGCGACTCACAACTCGTTGTAAACCAAGTCACATGGACTTTCCAAATCAAAGAGAAAAGGCTACAAAAGTACCAGGCAGAAATTCATAAGCTACTGCCGGAATTCGACGAATGTCAACTCGATCAAATACTTCGAGCACAAAACATCGAGGCAGATGGCCTCGCCAAGTTAGCAGCAGCAACCAAAAACATAAGTGGAAAAGAAAACATGGTTACTCTCCTCCACTTGTCAATAGACCAACTTAAGGTACACTCTGTAAATTTAACTTGGGACTGGTGCAAGCGTATTATAACATATTTGCAGGAGAGAGTACTCCCATCAGACAATAAAGAAGCCAAAAAGCTTCGAATGCAGGCGACCAGGTACAACGTCATAAACCAAGACTTGTACAAAAGAACGTTTGGCGGCCCCTTGGCGAAATGCCTAGGGCCAAACCAAACAAGACGCGTCCTCGAGGAAGTACACAAAGGCCACTACGGTGCCCATACCGGCAACCGAGCCCTCGTCAGATGCCTCATACGAGCAGGCTATTATTGGCCCACATTGAAAAGGGAAGCCGCCGACTACGTCAAGAAGTGCGAGCAGTGCCAGAAATACGCTCCTATGATACACCAAGCAGGCGAGAACCTCCACTCAATCACATCGCCATGGCTATTCATCAAATGGGGAATGGCTATCGTGGGACCTCTTCCAGCGGGGAGAGTAATATACGTTTCCTTTTGGTTTTAATTGACTTTTCCAAATGGGTAGAAGCAAGTGCATTGACCCAAGTGCGGGAACAAGAAGTTATCACATTCATATGGAGAAACATCATATGCCGCTTCGGCATCCCCAAAGAATCAGCTGTGATAACGGACCCCAATTCACCAGGAAAAAGATCGCCGAATTCTTCGAGAAATGGCACATCAAGCGAATACTCTCCACGCCATATCACCCTGCAGGCAACGGCCAAGCCAAGTCCTCCAACAAAACAATACCGAACATCTTGTAGAAAAAGCTCGAAGATGCCAAGGGACTGTGGACGGAACTGCTACCAGAAGTACTATGGGCATACCGCACCACGCCAAAAATAAGCACAGGAGAAACGCCATATTCACTAGTCTATGGGACTGACGCCATGATACCAATCGAGGTCGGGGAACCAAGTTTGAGATACTCCAATGAGAGTGGACCAAGCAACAACGAGAACAGGAAACAAGACCTCGACGAAGTAGAGGAGCGAAGAGACATGGCTTACATAAGAATGATAGCCAAAAAACAGCAAGCAGAACAGTACTACAACAAAAAGGCCAAAGCAGGACCACTCAAAGTCGGAGACTGTGTACTCAAGGCCAAAACACATGCGAGCAAAGACCCAAGAGAAGGTAAACTAGGAACCAATTGGGACGGGCCATACAAAATCACGGCAACAACAAACAAAGGATCATTCCAAGTAGAACCAATGAAGGGAAAGCTACTACCAAACAATTGGAACGTCGCCCACCTCAAATACTTCAACTTCGGAAAATGGATGCCCTCCAAGTCGTACTCTTTTCCCTCACCCGGGTTTTGTCCCAATTAGGTTTTCTCGGGGAGATTTTTAATGAGGCAACGAAGAGGACGTCTCGAAGTTCAATTATAATTCATCGCCCCGCCTATCGACTACTTCTCCAGGCCGAGCGAAGAAAGGACTAGGTAGACTGGAAATTCTCAAATGTATGTACGGAACAAACAAAAACATGTAATATTCTCCAATGAATGAAATAAAGCAGCATGCAGCATCTTTGTACAACGCCACCAAATCATTTTACATTCTACATTCGACTGCGCTCGAATCATTTACATTCGACCTCGCTCAAACGATCTCGCTCGAATCACTTTACATTCGACCTCGCTTGAATCATTTACATTCGACTTCGCTCGAATCATTTACATTCGACTTCGCTCGAATCATTTATATTCGACCTCGCTCGAATCACTTTACATTCGACCTCGCTTGAATCACTTTACATTCGACCTCGCTCAAATCACTTTACACTCGACCTGGCTGGAATCATTTACATTCGACCTCGCTCGAATCACTTTACATTCGACCTTGATCGAATCAGTTACATTCGACCTCTCTCGAATCACTTTACATTCGACCTCGCTCGAATCACTTTACGTTCAACCTCGCTCGAATCATTTATATTCGACCTCGCTCGAATCACTTTACATTCGACCTCGCTCGAATCATTTACATTCGACCTCGCTCGAATCACTTTACATTCGACCTCCCTCGAATCATTTACATTCAATCTTGCTCGAATTACATCCTATATTCGACCTCGCTCAAACTAATTAATACTACCTCAAGTCGGTTTATGTTCGACTATGCCAAAATCAACATTACATGCAAACGGCCAAAAAATTAGGGACTTTCGCGCATAGCAAACCAAAAAAAGAGAAGAAGATAACAGGAATCCGGAGATACATAGCAACAAGGCAATTACTCCATTTCAATCGTCGGATTACAATACTTTTTACAAAGGGCTCGAGAAAGCCCTCACAAAAATAGAAAAGCAAAAAAAAAAATAAACTAAGTACAAAAGCTTCACGCCACATCGTCCCATCAGCATATTCGTAATCATACCAAGGATCAGAGGCAAGCCCATCCACGGCATCTCCATCTTCATCCCCGGCGGGTGTACCAGGGTCGTAACCACAAGCTTCACGAGCGGCACGTGCCTTGACACGGACGCCCTCAAGCTCTGCCTCGAAAACCTTCCCATCAACTTGCAGAGACTTGTACACATCGAGCTGAGCCTCGGTATGGACCCACATTTCGTACAACTCTCGTGATACACCAGGATCGGTGGAAGTGCGAGATGTAGAAGGTTGTGCCTACTGTTGTGCCTTCTCGGCCCTCAGGGCAACGACTTGCTCATTTAACTCCGACAACTCCGTCTCCAAACCGATGATCCACTCCTCTAACCTTGCCACCTTGAGCGCCGACGTCTCCGCCTCTAGGGCCGCCGACTCAGCCACATCGGCCATTCTGACTTTCGTAACCCAACCCAGCTCTTCGATCTTAGCACTCAGCTCATCCCTCAGAGCGACGGCCCTTGCCTCCCCCGCTCGAGTTCGACCGTTAAAGACGCCACCCGCGCCTGAAGGTCAGCATTCTCGGTCATCACCCCCTTGCTCACCTCGAGCTCGTCCTCCTTGGCCTTTAGTACAGCCTCAAGCTCGTTGCACCTACTGATGGCTCTAATAAGCTCCTCGTCCCTCTCCTTCAAAGTCGGAGCGACTGGAATTGGCCATCCTGGCTGAGAAAGTCGTCCAGCGTTCGGTGCTTAGTACGGTATTCTTTGTACTTGGAGGTCGTCTTCTTAAAAATGATCGTCCTCCGCTCCTCCCGCCGGTCGCGCTCGATCCCCATAATAGAAGTCTAACATGCAAAAAAAAAAAGAGGTTAGTGTAAAATAAATTACACGTATGAAACAAACTTAACATGGAAAAGCAAACACTTGCAGGGCCATGCTGGATATACCCAACGAGAGATCCACATCTTTTAGCGTCTGTAGCGTCGTATTCTCGGAAGCTGCACACAAAGGAGCAAAGGCCGGCACCGCCCGTTCTGAGTTGGCCAAGAGGTCGTAGTCCACAGGAATGACTATATGCCGATTGGGACCCTCCATCCTTATCTCCACACGAGTAGTCCTCTCCATAAAGGCCCATTTCTCCTCAGAATCGATGTCCGAACCAGAGCCATCGTCCTCCGCCGGAGCAACTCTACCTCTCCCAGCCGCCGATGACGGGCCACCTTCAGTAGCCCGCATAAGCTCTCCGCCAACGCGAACCCCTTCAACCTCAGAGGACCTCCTCTCCCCAATGGCACCCACCGCAGAAATAACCATGGCATCTGGTGTAAACACCGATTCCACCGATTCCGCTCCTAAAGCGATAAATCTTTTCGGCTCAACATCATCGACAATGGCCTTCCCGGTCTCCTCCCTTTGACTTTTCCTTGGCAATATCTCCTCGCTGTGAGATGACTCGTCCACAAGATAATAGATAGGACGAGAAGCGATCTTATCCGGCACGACAGCAATTTGAGGGGCAAAGTCCCTCATTGGTGCAACTTGGGTCCGACCTCCTCGAGCGGACTCAGCTAAAGCAAACTGCATTCCGGCCGATCTGATAGCTTGGCGAAATACAGGCACTGAAGCCTTCGTCTTTTTGGAAACTCACCGACCTGGCATCAAAGGAAGGTCGCGTCAAAAAGCAATAGCGAACGGTAATAAGTTAAGGTAGAAACAACTCCTACCGGACGGGGTCTTGGGTCCAAAACGCCTGTGAAAGGATACCCAATCACAAATTCCCACGGTGTGGGGTAACACACGAGCCACCCAATCTTCGATATCGAAGACGGGAGAAGGTGCACGCCTCTTAGCTGAAAACAAGGAAGCCATGAGATTCAAAAACGAAAGAAGGAAGAAGAAAAGAACGAACATATGGCAATATACTTACGATTATAGTTCCATTGCTTGGGAAACCCGGTTGGGTCTGCACCAGGTGCTCAATTTTGATGAAGAAGTATTTATGCCAGAATCGCCGGTTCGCCTTATCATCCATCCCGGCCACTAACCTTTTGACCCCACGATGTCGCAGATGTATCAACGTGCCTCTATGAAAGCTGTGTGAGAATAGATGCAACAAATGGTAAATGTTGACCTTACAGCCGGCCAACTCCGCATACTTCGCCAGCATCAGCAAAACTTTGTACAGATAAGGGGAAAGCTGCACCGGGTAGACGTTGTAAAAGCGGCAAAACTCTCCCGTTAACGGGGGAAGAGGAAGAGACTAATCAACCAAGAACGGGTAGACATAGAAGGCACAATATCCAGGTCGGTGAACCTGAACTATGTCATCTCCCGCCGGAATAATCTCGACGAGAGGAGGAATACAGTTTTTGGACCGAAGGTCGGATATTTGAGGCAGCCCCGTCTCAGATAGATTTTGAGCAGGAGCGGGAGCAGGTTCCTTTGGGAAGTTATTTCTGACCAAAGGATTCGTGGGAACCACCACCTCCACGGCGGGAAAACTTTCTTCCTCTTCAGCCATGGATTTCTCACCACCGGGAAGAATGTCCACCGTTAAAGAAGTGGCATCAGTGACTCCGTTGTGAATATGAGGGGAATTTGACATGTTTCCGTGGTAAAGTATGTGCAACAAAGTCGGAGAAAAAAGGTACCAGCCGGGAAAGAAATCAGAGAATGAGGTTGAAGAAATTGCAGGAAATCGGAAGTGGAGGTCCAAGAAGAAGATCAAAGAAAAATGATATGTATGCAGCAAGGGGAATGTTGAAAGTTTTGAAAATGAAACCCCCCTCCTCTACTTATAGGGTTGGGTAACACCTGAATCGAGGCAAAGAGTCGTCAACGGCACCAAAACCGAAGCGACAGAGGCACAAACATCGCATTGGGAAGACGCGTAATGATGACGCACGTGGCATGACGTCATTTTTCATAACCACGCCAACCGCGGCCCCGTCGCCTATTCAACCTCGGCCAATCTGATTCGATCATCACGACGAAATTTTCTCTAAACGGTTGCAGACAAGATCCGCTCATCGAGGACGTCCAAGATCATGACCTCAACAAGCGGAGGGACTAACTGTATTGGTCAAAATTTGGCTAAGACTTAATAGCTGAAAATGGACGTGATCGAAGAATAAGCCTACCACTGCGTGAAGGGGAGGAGTCGCCTTAAGAAAGATTAGGGCCGAGGTCAAGCAAAGGGTGTGTGAATAACGGTAGGATAAGTTAGATTAGAAAGAAGGAATATTCCACTGAATATTCCTCCAACTGTACTTTTTTGTACTTTTTCAAGAATATCCCCTATAAATAAGAAGAGATAAAGAACAAAGGGGGATCTTCACTTTTTGATAAGAGCACATTGTAAAGGGTTGACTGAGAAGAATATACAAAAGCTTATTCACTGATTTCATTGCTGGTTTTACGTTGTTCATTCACAAGATCCAAAGATTCCTTATCCATCTTCATTGCTTATCACCCCAAGTTGTTGTCGGGGAAGGAAATCGTCCAAGTCTCCTAACATTTGGGTGATAATTTCCTTCTTATTATGTTTATTGTCATTATCTACATTTATTGCATGCTTCTATTATTACATTCATTGACAATCATTGGTCATATACCTGATGTTTAATATTCTTGAGTACGGTCTCATCCCACGAATATCCCCCAATCTTAGATCTAGAATTTATTATGTTTAACTAGGATTCACCCTCTATTTTTTCATTAATTAGTTTGACAAAAAGCTTAACACTTTTTGGTCGAAAACTCGAGAGTAGGGAAAGGGCGGAGTGAGGAAGATAAGAAATTTTTTTTTCTCTTTAATTATATTTATTGTTGTTGTCGAATTTCATGATTTTTCATTGGTATTAGGGTAAAGCAGAACCAGTTTTTTTATATTTTCTGTTTTGTGTATCTTTTGAAAATTAAAAGGAATATTATCCAATTTTACCGCTCTGCTTTATATAATATATTTTAATTTACCATCTTTTATATTTTAGACCATTCATATTCAGTTATTAGCAGTTGCTGTATCTAGGGGTGTACATAGGTCGGGTTGGTTCGGATTTTACAATTACCAAATTAAACCAATTGTGTCGGGTTATTAAATCTAAAGACCAAACCAAATCAATAAAACTGGGTTTATCACTCTCAGGTTTCCTCGGGTTTTCGGGTTATTCGGATTTTTTTGCCGGTAAAATCTTCGTAGAATAAAACATATAAATTGTGCTCAAAATATTTCTTTAATCTTAGTAAGATACAATTATATAAAGTATACAAAATATGAGATGTGTCATGACATTATCCTGAAATACTCAACAATAAAGACAATAAAATTATGTAATATAAATATGCTAATTAAAAAGCCATAATAAAAATAAACAAAAGCTAAAAGTACTAAGTCATGCTAAAATTAAGTAGACTAATAAGGGAGTATTAATTACATGACTAAACGCTAAAAAAAAATAAAAAGAGGTTATGCATTTTTATCTAAATTATTGCAAAACAAAAAGTAGATATTCAATGCATTCCCGTTCGTAGTATTGATTGAATGTCTTTTGTTAGCATTAGTATTGATTGAATTTTAGTTTGGGCTTTTGTTAGCATTATTTAATTTACTAATGTTAATGGCTATAAAACTTGTTGGAACATTTAAAGTTCTAAGTCCAACTTTGAAATAATACCTTAAAAGGTAAATTAAGAAAAACTTTAAGAAATATTTATAAATTACATCACAATAAGTATATTTATATACTAAATATATCTAAAATTTCTATATATGTAATATCGGGTTGGTTTGGTTTCGATTTGACTTTCTTTAGTTAAAATCAAACAACCAACTATGGTCAGATTCTTTTTCCAACACCAATCCAAATCAAATCAAACAATAGTTGATTTTTTTCTCTCGATTTAACCTATATTATCGGATTGGTGCGATTTGACGGTTTCCTGGTGTATCTCTTCTCGTGGCAGCGCAGCAACATGGTTTCCAGCAATCCGAGTCATTAATACTCACAAATCTATTGGTTCATAATAAAGAAAGAGTATAACTACAATACACAGATAGCGTAAACATAAAGAATAACAACTGGTTCATAAATGGATTAGTAACCTAAAAAGAAGACAGACAATCAATTTGTTGCAACAATGAAATTAAATGGATAAGTCTAAAGATTTTTTTACGCTGTCAATATATAAAAATTAAATTCATAAAGAAATGAGACACTATCGTGATATTAGCAATAATACCACTATTAAAATTAACAATTTGTAATAAATATAAGAGAATTTTTCATAAAGCACCATCTTTTAGGTCTAATTAGCCATTTATAGATACCCTTTGCTATATTACGTGTTATAGATACCTCTTATGTTTTTATAAAATGTATTTCATGTATTTAAGCTATTGTATTCATTAATACAACAAAAAAATAGGCGTAAAAACGGGAATTCAAGCTAAGTTTGACATGTATTTAGCTGTATTCAAGTGACATTAACCTTAAATACAGTAACGTATCTGCGCAAAATCTGGAAGGTTAAACTGGTTAAAAACAGAAGGAAATCAAATCACATGATATTCTCCTAATTTAACTCAACGAACTAAAGTATCCATCTTTTTTAGGGTGAGGGACCGTAATTAGTGGGAAGAACCTTCTAATTAGATGCATGGTAAGAAATAAAGATAAATACTACAAATCTGTACAAATTTTGTGGATAGTTCACACAATTAACGTGATAGTAATCTGTACAAATTTTGGAACTCATAATACAATCCATTAGATATATCATAGGAATTGATGGCAATTCGTACCAAGTCTATTTCCTTAACTAGGATTCTGTAAAACGAGAAAATACAGCTGAGTTCTTTTATATAACCTACCAGCATACAACTGAGTATAGATGAGTACTAAAAAATACAACTGGATACAGCTGATGTATTATTATGAAATAATACAGTTGAGTAGCACTGTTAGTAAATGAATACACCAAAATACAACTGAATATAGCTGATGTTTTTTTGGCAGCAACTTCCTTTACATTGACACATGAAGAATCATTCATAGGTTTTTTCCACTTTGAATCAACTGGATTTTTTGTTTCTTTTGAAGATTTCTCAACTTGGACTTCTTTCGACTTGTCATTGTGTAATTTAGTTCTTCTCTCTAAATCTGTAGTTGCTGATAAACCTGCAAAATCCGACTCCGTTTGAGTTATTTGCAACGAGAAAGAGGACCCATCAAAATTGAGAATTTTGGTGGGTATACCTCTGGTTATCATCTTGTGTGGCGTTGAATCCCCATTGGAGAGAAAAACCAAAGCTTCCTGGTGAGTAAACTATACCAATGGTTAATGTTTCAGAAATTTATGAAAAATCGGTATAAAGCGAGAAGATAGACGCTGATGATATGCTATTCTTCAGTTATATCAAAATCGAAGATGAATACTTACCAGGCATATAAAAATCGCTAGTAAAACAGTGATTCCGTGAAAATTTTGAATGTGGGATTGATAATGGCGGATAAATAGAGAATTTGGGTGGGAGAAGAATTAAAAAACGTGGGTTTGTGGGAGAAGAGAGTAAAATGTATGCAAAGAGAGAGAGAGTGAACGTGGTTAGAGCAGATATCTAAATTATGTGAGAGAAAATACTAAAAAGGAGAGAGAAAAATATTATTTAGCATATATCGTGCCTTAAATGTAGGATGTAACTATATTTAGATATTTTGCTATAAAGGATAAAAGGTATTTATAGGATGTAATATTTTAAAATGGTATTTATTTAAAATAAATAGGGTACTAAGGTTTTTTATAGGGTGTAAAATTCTCTAAATATAACTATTTTTACCATACCATAATGCTCTCCGACACGATTGGTTGACTTGCCTTTTTTAAAAAGTGAAAGGGGCTAACTCTTGAATAACTTCAAGAAACACAGACACTATATTGGAGAAAATTGGAAGAAAAAGGGAAACTTACACAAATGTCCCAAATAAATCTCAACTTACCAACCTCTAGCCATTAGTCATAGACTTACCAAAACTAGCCAACAAAAATTGAAAAACCAAATAATAGGGTTTTTTCTCTCAAAGAATCACATGCAAAAATCACCTTCCATATTTTTATGCGTAATTAGCAACATTAGATACAAGACGTAAAGGAAATTTCATGGACGGGGTAGCAAATAAGGTGATGAAATAGAAAAATCTATACAATATTCCAAAAATCTAAACAAAAAAGGAACTTTTTCAATGGGTATAGTTGAAATTCATTGAAAATATATAGATAAGTCAATATACAAAATTTGAGGAAGATTGGAGGTGATTTGGACTGGTTTTGTTTCAAAATTCGTAATTAATCGAGTTCAAAAAAGTCTTCTGCGACACATGTATCAAACATGTATCACGCATGTATCACACACACAGGTATACATGGATATACATGTGATACACAATTGATATAAATATGATACATATGTGATACACAAATGATACACATATCATTTTTTTTTCATGTTCAGCTTTTACTTCGAATTTTCAATTCAAACCACCTCAAAACTTTATCAAATCATCCCAAAACTGAGATTCAAGCTCCTTAAGTTGTGCCCAATCTATTCTAATAACACTCACTCAAAACAAAGCAAAAATTTGATATTTTTTGCTACAAATAGCTAATTGGCTAATTTGACTAATATTAGTAATATTTTATCAATTGACTAATTTTTGTAATGAGCTACTTATAAATGGACATAGCTGGTAATTTCCCGAAGAAAAAGCCAGCAGACGTAGTCGTTGACTCGTGGAAAAATTAAAAAGTTGGGCTTGGACTTGCCCCCTCTATATTTGCTGATGCTAACTTTATAGGAGTATATACTTTTCTGATCCAATTATTGAACCTCGCCGGTGGGATATTATTTTCTGCGACACTTTCCCACTACTCTTTAGTTCACAGCCAGACATTTATGTTCTTTTTGGTATTTTAATCACAGAAAGACGAGTGTTCCATGTTTCACCCTTTGACATCGAGTTCATAGACAAGCCATGATTTACAATGTTCAGGATATTATCTAGACTGAAGGTGTTGATTTTATGTACCAAAAATTGAAGCAGATTCAGAATTTAAATTTACTGAATTCAATATTTCGTATGATAAAATTTTATATATATATATATATATATATATATATATATATATATGAGGTGTGTATATCACCTCATTACATCACTTAATTAGTGATGATAACTTTATATATGTTTTGGTATAAAGATTATATATGGATTCAAAACTTAACATATTTAATACTTTTCATATATGCACACCAACACACACATTCCTTCAGTCTCATTTTACATGACTCACTTTTCCTTTTAATCTGTGCCAAACAAAATGATAAATTTCTATATTTAGAATAATTGGCATATTTTAGACCACGAGGTTTCATAAGTCATTTTTCCTTTTCTAAACTCGGCTTCAAGTTAAACACGTCACATAAATTAGGGCGACGAAACATACATTATAAGTAAAAAATGTCTCGCTCAAATGAACCCATATTTAAAATTATATATATATGTCTGGCCCCTGCAAACACTAGTGGCATTTTTCAGTTTGGTTTTAAAAGAATTTTTGAGATAAAAAAAATAATTACTATATATTTTCTTACTTAATTAAATAGGTAAACATGGGACTTATATTGCACGTAAGATGTTACCGAATATATATATATAGCATTCTTTATTTACCTATGAGTCTACCAGACTACCACTATAATTATTAATTATTATGAATGCTTTCAACCACTTTAATTTTCTAAACCATGCTGCAATTTTAGTAGACTTTTATTTACAATTATTTTAGTTAACCATTTAACTTATTATGTTTCTCATGGTTCATGACGTCCTAAAAACAATATTCATGCTCAAAAACACAATTCTTAAGGGTGCTAGCTAGGTGTTGCTTTCAGATAATAACCCTAAACTTAAATAGTACTCCATTATATATTATTTCATTTGAGCAAAATGAAAACTTTT
Source organism: Nicotiana attenuata (assembly GCF_001879085.1). NCBI lineage: Eukaryota > Viridiplantae > Streptophyta > Magnoliopsida > Solanales > Solanaceae > Nicotiana > Nicotiana attenuata. Next base: position 18,421 of record NW_017670653.1, on the reverse strand, counting down.
TGTGTTTTATTCTACTATATATGTTGCCTTCCCGTAGAAGTGTTTATGCAGGAATCATAATTATCATGAATTTCCTATAATCGGAGGATAATATTCTGGAACAAGAAATAGTGTTATAGAGAAGTATATGCTTTGGCATAATCTAAAAGAAGGAACAAGCGACAAAACTTTGGAACAAAAAAATAATACAGCCAAGTGTATATTTCTATAAACTTTGATTTCGTTTAGAATATGATTTGGCTATTAGACACCAAATACCACAAAAGCATGGATTACACTTATGTCAAGGAGCTTTTATTTTTTAACCATTTTCCAAGTGTAGAAATTTCATGCCAGAAGAGGAAGGTAATGGAAAGAAGCCAAATACTCCTAGTAAATAGAGTATAACTTAACCGCTGATTTTCGCAAAACTGCTATCTTGTTGATAAACAATTTTTACTACTTGTATGCTAAATTCATACAAAATTACTCACGCAACTTTGTAAAAATAATCTTCAAAAATTGAAGTTTCTAATATATCAAATCAGTATTTTAACTATACAATTCTTGAACGTATCTGACAAAAATGAAACGTTTAATTCAACAACCTTCCATAAAGCATTGTAACACAAGCTTCATCCAAGGCCAGTTAGTATACAATTGCGTTATTATTCTAGCTAGTTTTTGAAACTATATCTCCCAATATTAGACATAATGAGTCATTAACAAACTTGGCATAAAACAAGTGATGTCATTAAAGTAGAATTTTTTTGTTGAATGACGACGTTATAAACTTATTATATTTCTTAATCTTAAGTCGTATTTGAACTATTTTTATTATGTTGGAATTTGACATATGTTAAACCATTTTTTTTGTTGAAATTGTGTTGTATTTTTGGTTTCAGTTTACTTGTTTTAATAGTACTGGCTTATTTCACATTGCATGTTGTTCATTTTTTTAGTTAGAATTGATAGATTAGTTTTGCCAAATATTTGAATAATATTATGATATTATATTTATAAATATTAATTTATTTTATCAAACATGCATTCGGTGATATTCTTACAAAATGTATGCTTTTAGTTTTTATATTAATTAAACTGAATATTATTAATTTGGAAAATATGTATCAATTATTTTTACAATATTAGTTCTAAACATATGATTACTAATTAATGTATATTCAAAAAAAATATTCATCTTAAATACCAAATCTAATATCATTTATACTTATAAAAAAGTTATTTATAGGCATATATTTATTATAATATTAACTTTTAAGTTTTAATAATTACCTCATTTATTATTTAATCTAACTGTATAATTACACTTGTGCAATCAAACAGTACGCTTGTAATTATTCTATGATTATGTTATGACAAACAAACATGTCGTTGTAATTACTATATTGTGTAATTACTAGGTGACGAAGCTTATGTGTATAGGATTTTCTGCTCGTACTCTGTCAAATTTTAGTATAGTTTATGATATCGTCCCACAGAGATTGGACAATCTAAGCTACAGACTTGTAATATTTTGACTACTATTTGAGAGAACCAAATTGATGAAAGGTGTGTTTGAAATTATAAATTAAGACAAATTTCTTCTGAAAAGTTTATATTTAAAAAGAGTTGGGAATCGTTGAATTCACTTGATATATCATTACAATAAAATCTCAGGTTCATACGTATTTCTCTAAAGAATAATTGCTTATTGCTAATACAATTATATTTTTACACTAAGAAATAAATTAATAATTAACACTCC
>NW_017670653.1:9632-16665 GCF_001879085.1 Nicotiana attenuata | reverse complement strand
TTGATTTAAAACGAGTGACGATTAAACTGAAATATCTTGCCTGAATTGTGCTCAAGCGTAGTAAAAACTTCGTGAGAATATTTTTACTAGAAAATCAATAATCTTGCCTTCAACAATTTCTCCGTGAGAACTAAAACTGAGGAAAGCAAGATTACAGGCTTGAAACAATAATCTTACTAAAAATTATTTTAACTCTAATATTTTGTGCTCAAGTGTAGTAAAAACTTCGTGAGAATATTTTTACTAGAAAATCAATAATCTTTCCTTCAACAATTCCTCTGTGAGAATTAAAACTGAGGAAAGCAAGATTATAGACTTGAAATAATAATCTTATTAAAAATTACTTTCACTCTAATATTCTATTCATCAATTATTATATATTAATTTTGCTCCGTGAGAATTACAAAATTAATATAAGAATAACTTAGATATAAAATATGTAGATGTGATAATAATGATTAAAAAATTATCATTCCATCACAATATGAAATGTATATAGAGTTTCAGGCCAAGAATGTATTGAAACTGAGATAGTATTATAATTATATCAAGCTTCATCAACTATCCCAACAAAAAAAAATTACTCCATGATGAAGTAAGAAAAGCTAAAAAATACTATGTGACGACCCGACCCGTCGTCTCATGTGTTACCGCTCCGTTTCCCCCATTTTTTGCTTCTTCATGTTTCGTTATCGGTATGTGGTGTGTTAGAATTGATTTGGATTGGTTCTGATAAAAAATGAGACACTTAGTCTCTTTAAGGAAGGCTTAAGTTGGAAAAGTCAACCGAATGTTGACTATTGAGTTAGAGGGCTCGGATGTGATTTCCGGTGATTCGGTTAGCTCCGGGGGATGATTTGTGACTTAGGAGTGCGATCGGAATTGATTTTGGAGGTCCCGTGTAGAATTAGGCTTGAATTGGCGAAGTTAGTATTTTGGCGAATTCCGGTTGGTAGGTGAGATTTTGATCCGGGGGTCGGAATGGAATTCCGAGAGTTGCAGTAGCTTCGTTAGGTGATTTTGGATGTGTGTGCAAAATTTCAGATCATTCGGAGGTGTTTTGGTCGGGTTTTTGATCAAATGCGTATTTCGAAAGTTTTGAAAAAACTTAGGCTTGAATCCGATGTGATTTAATGGTTTTAGCGTTGTTTGATGTGTTTTGATGATTGGAGCAAGTTTGAATAATGTTTTAGGATGGGTTGGTGCTTTTGGTTGAGGTCCCGGGGGCCTCGGGGTGGTTTCAGAGGGTCAGTCGGACCTTTTTTGGACTCAAATGATTGCAGGTTTCAGTTGTTGGTGTTGCAGAAAAATTTCTCTTCGCGTTCGCATGGGTGAGTCGCGAACACGTAGAGGGAATATGGGTGGCCTGAAATTTGGTCTTCGCGTTCGCATCTTCATGGTCGCGTTCGCGTAGTTCTGGGCGTGGAAGCATCGCGATCGCGATGGTTCCGCGATCGCGTAGAAGGAAGTTGGGCCCTGAGTATTTGTTCATCGCGTTCGCGTGCCTGGGGACGCGTTCGCATAGTTGAGGCTCCTGAAGGTTCGCGTTCGCGGGTTGGTCACTGCGTTCACGAAGAGTTAATTTTGGTCAATGATTTTCTGTTCATCGCGAACGCGGGGTGTTGACCGCGTTCGCATAGAGTAAAATTTACCTGGGCAGAAGGGTTTCTATATTATTTCATCCGCGATGTTTGGTCCATTTTCCTCCATTGTTAAGCACCTTGAGAGCTTTTTGGGAGAAATTGAAGAGGTTCGACGGGAATTGATTGGAGGTGAGTCCTATGGCCTAGAAACATCATTTTATTGAAGAATCAACCTTTAAATTCACGGAAATTTGAGTAAAATTGGAAGAACTAGGGCTTGACCTTTGAAATGAAAATTTGGGATTTGAGCTCCGATTTTGGTAAATTTGATATGTATGTACTCGTGGCGAGACGAGGAATCCGGTGATGTGTATTTTATAATTTTTCGAGAAGTGGGCCCGGGGCTCGGGTTTTGCTAGTTTCGAGATTTTTGCTATTTTTCGATTGTTTTCGATTGGGTATTGTTCCCTTAGCATATTGTGATGTATTCGCTCTGATTTTGGATAGATTCGACGCGCGTGGAGGCCGATTTGAGGGGCAAAGGCGGCGCGAGCTAGAGATTTCACCGGTTCGAGGTGAGTAATGATTGTAAATGATAGTCTGAGGGTTTGAAACCCCGGATTTGCACATCATAGTGCTGTATTGAGGTGACTTGCACGCCGGATAGCGAGCGTGGGGTAGAGCACCGTTGGGGATTGTGACTTGGTCCGTCCCGATTGATGAAATTACTACGTATTTGACTGAAACTACTTGTTATCATCATAATTTGGGCTGATTGCCATGTTTGGGCTTCGTGCCAACTATGTGAATCCTTCAGGGATTGATATCACTGTTTTCGCATTACTTTGCATATTATTTGATCTCGGTCCAGGGTTTTAATACTGTTTTGCAAACTCAACCATTTTTCTAAGATTTGAAAATTTAAATAATATTTTATTGACGTTTTGAGCTGAGAACCATTATTTTGATATTGCCCAAGTGGCTTATGTGTATTTCTGGATTGAGCATGGATCGGGCTGCGCGCCGCAGCAGTGTTATAGTAATTTCTGGATATATGGATGGCTCGGGCTGCGCGCCGCAGCGGTATTGTATTGATATTGAGGCCGAGGGCCTGGTTGGTGCCACGAGATGGCTTGATTATTTGCGCTTGAGCTATAGGAGCCCCTCCGGAGTCTGTACACACCCCCAGTGAGCGCCGTCGACGTTAAATATATGGATGGCTCGGGCTGCACGCCGCAGTGGGTACCGGTGTGTACCGTCATATGCATTGCATTGCACTCATGCATTTGTTCCTATTTGTATTATTTGTCATGACATTCCAGCACTCGCATTTCATTGGTTTCTATGCTACTTCTTGCACTGCTTACTTGATACCCTGGTGTTATTTGTTAATGGAGTGCTGTGCCCGAGGGGCTGACTTTTGTGCCGACTTGCACTATCTGTTTCGTATTCATTTGCTTAACTGTTGGAAAGAGATATTTTCAAAAGAGGTTTTAAACTGAGTCCAGATATTTCTAAAGATTTTCACGGTTTCACTGTTTTTCTTAAAGGGTTACACTGTTCTATATAGCATGATGGCTTGCTTTACGTGGTTTCTTGCTGCTCAGTTATTATTTACCTTTATTACTCACTGAGTTGGATTACTGTCACGACCCAATTTCCATCCCGGTCGTGATGGCGCCTCTCGTGAAGACAAGGCCAGCCAACTAACCCAAATCCTTTCACTTTAATAATTATTAAACATAAATGAATAGATAAATACAACTTAACGACAATAATAACTAGTATTTACAACCCAACACAACCCGACCGCGGTGTCACAAGTCACGAGCATCTAAGAGGTAGGAACATGACTACAGGGTCATATATATATATATAAAATGAAATCTGGAATCCAAAAGATGAAGTCCGGTGCCGCGAACGCTGGCGGTCACCTTGCTCAGCTACATTAGTATTACCTTCAGTCCGCTAATAACCCGCTACCGGGTAAACAATACCTGCAACTGCACGCGAGGTGCAGGGAGTAAAGTGAGTACTTCCAACTCAGTGAGTAATAAGAGTAAATAATAACTGAGAGACAAGAAATCACGTAAGTGCACTCCTTCATGCTATATAGGACGGTACAACCCTTTGAGAAAATAGTAAAACCGTGAAAAATCCTTTAGAAAATATCTGACTCAGTTTAAAAACCTTTTTTTTTAAAATATCCTTTTCCAACAGTCAAGCAAATGAATGCGTAATCAGATAGTGCAAGTCCCCACATAAGTCAGCCCCTCGGGCACAGCACTCCACTAACAATTAACACCAGGGCGTCTGGTAAACAGTGCAAGATGTAGCATGAATGCCAATGAAATGAGAGTGCTGAATGTCATGACACGTATTACAAATAGGAACCAATACATGAATGCAATGCAATGCATATGACCGCTGCGGCGTGCAGCCCGATCTATTTGGGTACCCGCGCTCACTGTGGGGGTTCAGACTCCGGAGGGGCTCCTACAGCCCAAGCGCAATATCATCATAGCATCGCTGCGGCGTGCAGCCCGATCCATCCTCGGTCCAGAACATGCAAATGAACCACTCGGGCAATGTCATGTAATAGCTTTTAACTCAAAACATCAGAAAAATGCAATTTAAGTCTTTAAACTTTAGCAATATGACTGCACATTTCAAAACAGGGTTTAACTCAGGATTGAAATCAATTTAATATGCTAAGTGTCATGTAAACAGTGATAATAATCCCTAAAGGATTCAAATAATCGGCACGAAGCCCAAAACATGGCAATCAACCCAAATCACGATAGCATCAAGTAGGTTTCAGTCAATTACGCAGTAAAATCAACAACCGGGACGGACCAAGTCACAATCCCCAACGGTGCTCTACCCCACGCTCATACCTGGCGTGCAAGTCACCACAATACAGCACTATGATGTGCAAATCCAGGGTTTCAAACCCTCAGGATATCATTTACAAGTATTACTCACCTCGAACCGGTGAAATCTCTAGCTCTCGCCGCCTTTGCCCCTCAAACCGGCCTCCATGCGCGTCGAATCTAACCAAAATCAGAGAGAATACATTACAATATGCCAAGGGAACAATACCCAATCGAAAACAACCAAGAAATAGCAGAAATCTCGAAACTAGCAAAACCCGAGCCCCGGGTCCGCTTCTCGAAAAATTACGAAATTTACATCACCGGATTCCTTGTCTCGCCACCAGTCCATACATATAAAGTTCATAGAAATCGGAGTTCGTTTGATCCTCCAAATTCTATTTTTACATCATAATTCTCAAACCCTAACTTACCCCAATTTTACCCTTTAATTCCTTGGATTTTCAGTGTTAATTCATGTTTATACACAATAATAACATAATCTAAGCCCAAGAATCCATACCTGATGATAGCCCTCGAAACCCTCTTCAAAAATCGCCCAAAATCTCCTTTGTCCGAAGTCCAAAATGTTGTTCTTTCAAAAATTCGCGAAGATGATAAATTTCACTTAACTGCCAGGCGTTTCGCTTCTGCGGATCCAGTACCGCTTTTGCGGCTTCCGCTTATGCGGTCAACGTCCGCTTTTGCGGACCTTTCACTTAAGGCAACCTTCCGCTTCTGCGGTCCCCAATCGCTTCTGCGGGACCGCTTAAGCGATCCAATGTTCCGCTTCTGCGGAACCTGACCAGGGTTCCAAATTCCGCTCCTGCGAGGTCTAGCTCGCTTCTGCGAGGCCGCCTATGCGGTCCTCCTTCAGCTCCTGCGGAATCTGGCAAGGGCCAAGACTTCCGCTTCTGCGCACCTTCCAATCGCTTCAGCGAGACCGCACCTGCGGTCACATAACCGCAGGTGCGAAACCAACAGATACCAGCAAGGTTGAACCTGTAATTAACTCCAAAAACCTTCCGTTTAACCACCCGAATTCACCCCGAGGCCCTCGAGACCTCAACCAAAAATACCAACACATCCTAATACCTTATTCAAACTTGTTCCAATCCTCTAAACACTTCAAACAACGCTAAAACCATCAAATCACATCGCATTCAAGCCTAAGTTTCTTAAAAACTTCTGAATTACGCATTCGATCAAAAACCCGACCAAACGATGTCCGAATGACCTGAAATTTTACACACATATCCAAAATCACCTAACGAATCTACAGCAACTCTCGGAATTCCATTCCGACCCTCGGATCAAAATCTCACCTATCAACCGGAGTTCGCCAAAATACTAACTTCGCCAATTCAAGCCTAATTCTACACCGGACCTCCAAAATCAATTCCGATCGCACTCCTAAGTCACAAATCATTTCCCGAAGCTAACTGAATCACCGAAAATCACATCCGAGCCTTCTAACTCATAAGTCAACGTCCGGTTGACTTTTCCAACTTAGGCCTTCCTTAAAGAGACTAAGTGTCTCATTTCTTATCAAAACCAATCCAAATCAACTCTAACACACCACATACCGATAACGAAACATAAAGAAGCATAAAATGGGAGAAACGAAGCAGTAACACATGAGACGACGGGTCGGGTCGTCACAATTACTCACTTTACTCCCTGCACCTCGCGTGCAGATGCAGGTATTGGTTTACCCGATAGCGGGTTTGAGCTGGTTGAGGATTGGCTATCGTAGCTGAGCAAGGTGACCGCCAGCGTTCGCGGCACCAGACTTCTTTCTTTTAATTCCAGATTTTTATTCTATGTATTACAGGCTTTGTAGTTGTATCAAAAATCCTTCTAGATGCTCGTGACTTGTGACATCCCGATTTCGGGCTGAGTCGGGATGGGATTTCCTGTTTTATCACGTTTATTCCGCAATATGATTTTTTGTTTATTATCTATGATTCAGACTTATTCATGCTAAGTAACTGTTAAAAGAGGCGTTGTTATTCTGTTGGCTGGCCTTGTCTTCACGAGAGGCGCCATCACGATCGGGTTTGGGGAATTGGGTCGTGACATACTTTCAAAAGACTAAGAACATTTTTACTACAAAGAGAAATATTAGAGGAAGAGACCAAGATTACTCTTCTCTTTCTCTTTAGTAACTTAGAAAAAACAAGATAGAAAATTCGATACAAAGAGGGATGCCCTTTCTTCTACAAACATATGGCTATTTATAGGAAAATTCCTACAAGGCCTTGGTGAGAAATTGCAATATAATATTAATATATCATATGGCCTTGATGAGAAATTGACATGGCAATTTGTCATGAAATTTTGGTGAGAATTTGCCATAACTTTTGTATCTCTTGATTTTATAAAGTCTTAGATGAAGTTGTCACGGATGCATCCTTCTTCCTTGAACCGTACATCTTTCTTTTTCTCTTTTTCCATGTATTCTTTTTCCTACACGAATTGTTAGAAAAGCACGAGAATAGGATATAAATTGGTCATGTTTTATATCTAAAATATTATATTTTTATATTAAAATATATGAATAATTTATATCCATCA
>NW_017670653.1:3560-8622 GCF_001879085.1 Nicotiana attenuata | reverse complement strand
AAACTGAGATAGTATTATAATTATATCAAACTTCATCAACTATCCCAACAAAAAGAAATTACTCCATTATGAAGTAAGAAAAGCTAAAAAATACTTTCAAAAGACTAAGAATATTTTTACTACAAAGAGAAATATTAGAGGAAGAGACCAAGATTACTCTTCTCTTTCTCTTTAGAAACTTAGAAAAAACTAGATAGAAAATTGGATACAAAGAGGGATGCTCCTTTCATCTACAAACATATGGCTATTTATAGGAAAATTCCTACAAAGCCTTGGTGAGAAATTACAATATAATATTAATATATCATATGGCCTTGATGAGAAATTGATATGGCAATTTGTCTTGAAATTTTGGTGAGAATTTGCCATAACCTTGTATCTCTTGACTTTGTCTAGTCTTGGATGAAATTGTCACGGATGCATTATTCTTCCCTTGAGCTGTAGTTTCTTTCTTTTTCTCTTTTTCCATGTATTCTTTTTCCTGCGAGAATTTTTAGAAAAGTGCGAGAATAGGATATAAATTGGTCATGTTTTATATCTAAAATATTATATTTTTATATTAAAATATATGAATAATTTATATTCATCAAATACCCCCACACTTGAATTTTTGCTCGTCCTCGAGGAAAAAAATTTTGAAAAAGATATATTACTATTTTTTTTTAAAAAATTATGGCTACTTTTGTAAAACAAAAATTTAATCAAATAAAATCTATCATGCTTTCAAACTTTATAAATTTTCTATATTCATCAAATCTTTACCTTGTTTTTACTTTTATTTTTATTTAACAAAAAATTGTACCTTCTTTATTTTTGAGACTTCTCTGAAATTGATAACTTTATGATCATTTGCATTGAGTATTCTTCATCTTTTGTCCATAGTCTTGCCTTTTATGTCTATCTCCACTAATGTAGACTAAACACTGATTTCTAAAATCTTTTAGGACTTTTTCTGGCTTGTAATGTTGGCTTCAGGCTGGTAGGTTAAAGGTTATATTTGTAGTGACTTGCCTTTTTCCAGTTTTGGAGCAGAATATTTCTAAGATCAGACTTTCCAAATATTTGCTATTGATTTTTTTTATATACTTATATTGCTTGAACATAAGATCAATCTCTCCTTAAATAATAGGTGAATTTGACTATAATCACACCTTAAATAATCACCTTCTTGTATAGTTTTAATGCTAAAAGTGATGACAAAATGCTCTTATTAGTGCTTTTCATGATTTGTAGGTGATATATGTATAAAGACGGCTAAGGAGCAGTTTTGGAGTCCAAAGTGATGAAAAAGAGGCCAACTGTGAAATTTCCTAAGTGACCCGTGCAAAAACAGGCCGAAGATTCAGAGAACTGGATCCACCGCGGTTCCACCGCGACCGCGGCAGAACCGCGGTGGGAAGCAGCTGCAGAAGTTCAGAGATTCCGCGAGGGTGTTTGGCCGCGGTTCTACCGCGACCGCGGCAGGCGCAGAAACTTCAGGGACCAAAGTGTCAATTACGGGATTTTTAGACCTAAACCCTATTTAAAACATTAGACNTGAAAAAGGACTTTTCAAATCATAAGCATGAGTGTGATATTTAAATTTGGTCATACTTAGGTATCAAAAGAAAAAATTAGGTCTTCAAGCTTCAAAATAGGTGCTAGTGATATTTTTTTGTTTTTTCTGTAGTAAATTTTTGTGCAATATCTAGAAAAGACTGAGGTAAACAAAGAAAGCCTAAATTCATATTTCAAAAATCAGTGTTGTCTAGGATTTCGCCTCGAAAGACATTTGGGGCAAGTTCTAGCATATAGATTATAAGTTTTACTTGCTTTTTGATCATAGTGCTTCTCAATCTCAGAATATCTTGCCAAGTATTGAAGATATTTTTTCTTGCCTTCATAAAAATAAACTTAAAACAAGAATGTTATGTGGTAAATATAAAAAAAATATATTTGATATAGAATGATAAGAGTTTTATTTTGATAAATTAACACTTTACAAGAGGCATAATTATTATATATATATATATATATAGAGAGAGAGAGAGAGAGAGATAAAAATCTTTTTGGCTTTCAAATATACAACTGCAGAAGAAAGCTTGAAAGAAACTGCAGCCACACACCTTTTGCGGATAAATAACAAGTCTAGTTTGTATATAAACTTGAAAATTACCTGTGCCAACATATGAATTACATTATTAAATGGTTAACCAACCAGTTACTTAGGCATACCGATCACCATGGAGTTACTCCTGTATAGGTGACTCTGTTTTTGTAGAGGCCTTCATGAGATGTTCTGGTTGTACAATAACCTGGATATTAACTAGATCAATTGATTAAGCATGTAACTATTTAAATCTATGTTGGACTTATGAGGCTCCATTGCTTCACCCTCAATGGCTACGGGTAGGAACCATAGTTCTGAGTTTAATGTCGCCAGCTCGACTTATTAACTGTAGACTTCATCAATCTATTAAAGTGACAGATGGTTGTTGCTCAAAATTCCCTCCAAAATATAATTTTAACCTGTGACCATTTACCTAAATTTGTCTCCTCCATTGGTTTGTTGAATTTCAATTTCTCCGTATGGAGTAACATTTGTAACATTGTAAGGACCCGTCCACCTTGATTTTAATTTTCCTGGAAATAACCTGAGTCTACTGTTGTATAGAAGTACATGATCTCCAATTTTAAAAGTTTTCTATCGGATTAAATTGTCGTACCATTTTTTTGTTTTTTCTTTAAAAATTTTGGCATTTTCATAGGCTTCTAATCTGAGTTCTTCCAATTCATTTACCTAAGAAAATCTATTTTTACCAGCAGAGGTTAATTCAAAGTTCAATGCTTTCAACGCCCAAAAAGCTTTGTGTTCTAGTTCAACTGGAAGATGACAAGCTTTTCCAAAGACTAATCGATATGGAGACGTACCAATTGGCGTTTTAAACGCCGTTCTATATGCCCACAGTGTGTCATCTAATTTTGAAGCCCAGTCTTTTTTGGAGATTCCAGCCGTTTTTTCAAGTATTCATTTTAATTCGCGGTTAGAAACCTCAACTTGCCCTTGTGTTTGAGCATGATATGGTGTTCCTGTTTTGTGAGCCACACCATATTTTCACAATAATGCTGAAAATTATCTATTCATGAAACGAGACCCTTGGTCGCTAATGATAACTCGTGGTGTACCAAACCTGGTAAAAATATTTTTCTTAAGAAAATTGCACACAGTTTGAGCATCATATTTCCTTGTTGGTATGACTTCAACCCATCTTGAAACATAATCCACAGCCACAAGGATATATTCAAAAGAATGAGATGAAGGAAAAGGACCCATGAAATCTATCCCCCAAACATCAAATATTTCACATACCCGTATTGATTGCAATGGCATCTCATCTCTCTTAGTGATATTGCCTGTTCTTTGAAACCTGTCACACTGTGCAACGTAGGCACGAGCATCCTTAAAAAGTGTTGGCCAGAAAAATCCAACCTCTAGAACTTTAAAGGCAGTTCGATTTGTTGCATAGTGTCCTCCAACTGCTCCATCGTGGCAGTGATACAAAATTTTGGACATTTCTTCTTCTGGTACACATCTTCTGATAATATTATCTGCACAAATTTTTAACAAGTAAGGGTCATCCCACAAATAGTGTTTAGCATCAGATATCAACCTTTTCCTCTGTTGGTAAGTAGGATTTTGGGGTGTCCATTTTCCAACCAAGTAATTTGCAATATCTGCAAACCAGGATGGTTGAGTCACAACTGAGTTGATAGAAAAAATATGTTCATCAGGAAACTCTTCTTTTATATCACATAACTCAAGTGGGGGGTTCTCTAATCTAGACAAATGGTCAGCTACCTGATTCTCTGTTCCCTTTTTATCTTTTATTTCGAGCTCAAATTCTTGGAGAAGTAAAATCCATCTTAACAATCTAGGTCGCGCATCTTTTTTTGCTAAGAGGTATTTTAGAGCCGCATGATCAGTAAAAACAGTGACCTTGGTTCCTATCAGATAGGAACGAAACTTATCAAATGCAAATACCACTGCTAGTAGTTCTTTTTCAGTCGTGGCATAATTTAGTTGAGCCTCATTCTTTGTCCTGCTGGCATAGTAAATTGGACGATAAATCTTATCTTTTCTCTGGCCTAAAACTGCTCCAACTATTTTATCACCAGCATCACACATGACCTCAAAAGGTTGGTTCCAATCAGGGGACACAATTATAGGGGCAGTTGATAATTTTTCTTTAAGGGTGTCAAAGGCTTTCATACAATCACCTGAAAATTCAAACTTAACATCTTTCATTAAAAGGTTAGTCAGTGGTTTTGAAATCTTTGAAAAATCTTTTATGAACCGTCTGTAAAAACCTGCATGACCTAGAAAGCTTCTAATGCCTTTAACAGTTGTGGGAGGGGGTAATCCTGCTATAAGATTAATTTTAGCCTTATCAACTTCTATCCCTTTAGCAATGATTTTATGTCCTAAGACAATTCCCTCAGTAACCATAAAATGACATTTTTCCCAATTAAGAATTAAGTTTGTCTCTTCACATCTCTTAAGAACTAAGGTTAAGTGGTGAAGACAATCCTCAAAATCCTTGCCGAAGAGTGTAAAATCATCCATGAAAACTTCAAGAAATTTTTCAGTCATGTCAGAAAAAATTGCTGACATGCGACGCTGAAATGTAGCAGGGGCGTTGCACAAACCAAATGGCATTCTCCTATATGCATATGTTCCATGAGGACATGTGAAAGTTGTCTTATCTTGATCTTCTTGTGCGATTGGTATTTGGTTATAGCCTGAATAGCCATCAAGAAAACAATAAAACCCATATCCTGCAATTCTTTCTAACATTTGATCAATAAATGGCAAAGGAAAGTGATCTTTTCTAGTGGCATCATTAAGACGTCTATAATCTATACAGACTCTCCATCCTGTGACGGTCCTGGTAGGTATTAGTTCATTATTTTTATTTTTTATCACTGTCATACCTCCTTTTTTTGGTACTACCTGAACAGGACTTACCCAAGGGCTGTCTGAAATAGGGTAAATAATACCTGCCGCCAAAAGCTTTACAATCTC
>NW_017670653.1:0-3233 GCF_001879085.1 Nicotiana attenuata | reverse complement strand
GGAGTCTTCATCCTGTGTGGTGCCAGATTTGACCAAACATCTTTCCATTAAGTCAGAAATTAATTGATTATCTTTGAATTCATCTATAAGATTATTAATCATATCAATTGAAAAGCATCTGAGAATCTTAGTATCTTTTGCATATCAAAAATAACTCTTTCTTCATCAACTCTTAAAATTAGTTGTCCTTGATGGACATCTATGATTGCCCTGCCAGTTGCAAGAAATGGTCTACCCAAAATAATTGGTTCATCAGAACGCTCCTTCATTTCAAGTACTATGAAATCTACAGAAAAAATAAATTTATCTACTTTTACAAGCACTGTTTCAATTATTCCCTTTGGTCTCTTAGTACTTTGATCAGCAAATTGAAGTGAAACACCCGTGTCTTTCATTTCACCAAGATCTAATTTTTTAAAAATAGAAAATAACATCAAATTTATTGAAGCTCCAGAATCACAAAGTGCTTTTTCAATGTATACTCCTCCCAGAGTACATGGAATGGTAAAACTACCTGGGTCACCAAGTTTTTGTGGTAGCTTATTTTGAAGTATAGCACTGCATTTTTCAGTAAGCATTACCACAGAAACTCCTTCCAATTTCGTTTTTCTTGATAAAATTTCATTTAGAAATTTGGCATATGAAGGCATTTGCAATAAAGCATCAGTAAAAGGAATGTTAATGTGAATTTGTTTTAAAATCTCCAAAAAATTTTGCAAATTGATTATCAAGCTTTTCTCTTTTCATCTTTTGTGGGAAAGGAATTGTAACAGGGAAAGAAGTCAAATTTTTATTATTTTTTTCTTCTTTTTTCTTGGCTTCTTTCTCTTCTGATGGTTGAGAGGGTGTCTCAACATTTTCGCCCTTGTCAACCTGTTGTTCTGATTGATTCTTTTCTTGTCTGTTTGCATAGGGTTCATCAAGAGTCGTACCTGACAGTAAGGCGATGGCCTTAAGGTGTTCTTTTGGATTTTTCTCTGTATTGCTCGGTAAAGGACCTTGAATCTTTTCAGACACAAGAGTTGCCAATTGGCTTAACTGAATTTTAAAATTTTTTAGAGCTGAATTTTGGCTTTCCATTTTTTCATCAGTAACCTTAATGTACTTGTACAAAAGGTCATCAAGACTTGGATGGCCTTGTTGAGGCCTTTGCTGATATGGAGTTGCTTGCTGATAAGGCCTGAAATTTTATTGTCCACGATTTTGATTTTGATATCCGGGTGGACTCTGTACCTGTTGTTTTTGGTACTTTTAAGAGTTTTCAGCACCATTTGCATTGCTCCATTGAAATCCTGGATGTTTTTGTGCTATTGGACTTCCAAAAGGATACGACTTGTATCCGATGACATTGACCTGTTCATCATTTTGATTGGTTGCTTGACATTCGTGGTTTAGATGGTTTCCTCCACACAAGTCACAAGCCTCAGACTGGCTTGGTTGTTGTGTATTTACCTGAAAAGATTCAAATTTTTGTGCCAAAGAAACAATTGTTGTGTTAGTGTATTAAAGCATCCACCTGATTTACTGTAGCAGCTTTCTTAATGATTACACGCTCGGATGGCCACTGTATGGCATTTTCAGAAATATCATTAAGCAATTGCAATGCTTCTTCTGTGGTTTTTCCCATTATGGAACCTCCTGCAGCTGCATCTATTATATTTCTAGAAGATGGTTTCAAACCATGATAAAAAATGTACAACTGCATATGTTCAGGAATGTCATGATGTGGATATTTCCTTAACATTGTTTTCAATCTTTCCCAAGCTTGATAAACTGACTCAGTGTCTGTCTGCAAGAAATTAGATATATCATGTCTTAACTTTGTTGTTTTAGCAGGGGAAAAATATTTATTTAAAAATTTCTGAGTCATTTGGTCCCATGTGGTAATAGACCCTTGCGGCAAACTTCGTAACCAAGTTTTGGCCTCTCCTTTTAATGAAAAAGGATATAGCCTTAACTTAATTGCTTCAGGAGGTACTCCATTATACTTTGTAGTTTCAACTAATTCTAAAAAGTCAATTAAATGACTATGTGGATCTTCACTTAGATCACCAGTGAAAATGCAAGATTGTTGAATTGTTTGAATCAGGCCTGTCCTGATTTCAAAGTTATTGGATGCTACTGGAGGTTTCCTGACACTAGATTCACAGTTAAAGCGATCAGGTCTAGCATAATCCCTCAGGATTCTGTTTGCTGGTCTTGGCGCCACTTCATCAAACTGCTCCTCTACATGAGCTGGTGGTGGAATTTGTAGTGGATTGTTATCATCTTCTAATTGGTGCTCCATTCTGTTACAAGTTATGTTTTGAGACGATATTTGTCCTTTCCTGCACAATCGCAAAGTTTTTTCAATTTCAGGATCGTAATTGGCCAACTCTTTTGCAGAAGAGCGGGTCATAAACAATCTGAAATTAAAGTAAAATAAAGACAGTTCCTAAAATAGTAATAGATAGTTTTAAAAATGAATTAAAAAAAATTAGTACGGTAATATTATAGTTAACTAAAACAGTAAGTTGTAACTAACCATCAAAAGAAATAATATAATACTAATATATATATGAAAAAAAAATCAATAATAAATCAAGTATGTTGAAGGATTAAAGTACTATCAATTAAAAAAGTTGAATAAAATATTATTTTATAAAGATATAGTAAAAGTAATAGTAATAATAGTAATATAGAATAGTACAAAGGATACTTTTAGAACTAGAATAGTAAAAACAAGTACTTACAATTATAATAATAATAAAAATAATAAAATATACTTAAAAAATGACAAATAAAAAAAATGAGATTGTGAATCACAAAACAAATATATTATACTATTATATAGATGTTAGTACTAACAATAATAATATAATCATAAAATATAAAATAGAGTTGAAGTACTAACTATGAGGGATTTCTTTTTTCTTTTTTTTATATGCTTTTTTACAATATTATATAGAATTGCTCCTAATAACAGTACAATTATGATAGTAGTATGTAGGAGATAACATTTTGAACGGAAAATTAACAATAATAAATTCTCAAATTAGTAATAAAATATTTAATCTAAAGTAGATTTGTGCCAATCCCCAGCAACGGCGCCAAAAATTTGACGAAGCTTATGTGTATAGGATTTTCTGCTCGTACTCTGTCAAATTCTAGTATAGTTTATGATATCGTCCCACAGAGATTGGACAATCTAAGCTACAGACTTGTAATATTTTGACTACTATTTGAGAGAACCA
>NW_017670652.1:409279-518934 GCF_001879085.1 Nicotiana attenuata | reverse complement strand
ATCGGTTCATCTTGGTAGCTATTGATTACTTCACCAAATGGGTTAAAGCAGCATCTTACAAGGCAGTGACTAAGAAGGTCGTGGCAGATTTTGTCCGCGACCGGATTGTTTGTCGATTCGAAGTTCCAGAGTCTATCATCACTGACAATGCCGCCAATCTCAATAGTGATTTGATGAAGACCATGTGTGAGACTTTCAAAATCAAGCACAAGAATTCCACAACATATAGACCTCAGATGAACGGAGCTGTGGAAGCGGCCAACAAAAACATCAAGAAGATACTGAGGAAAATTGTAGAGAATCACAAACAATGGCATGAGAAGCTACCATTCGCCTTACTGGGATACCGTACCACAGTCCGCACATCAACCGGGGCAACTCCCTACTAGTTGGTTTATGGTACTGAAGTTGTTATTCCTGTCGAAGTGGAGATTCCTTCCTTGAGGATCATACAAGAAGCTGAGTTCAGCGACGCAGAATGGATAAAGAGCCGTTATGAGAAGCTGTCCCTCATAGACGGAAAGAGGATGAATGCAGTATGTCACGGACAACTTTATCAGAACAGAATGTCCAGAGTGTAAGGCCCCGTGAAAAAAAAAATTTTGTGCTCAAAACCCAGTAGCTCGTAGGGTCAGGGTCCGAATATGTGTTGGACGCGGTTCGGACCCATTGTACTGATCTAAGTATTTAAAAATCTAGGAACCAAGTTTTTCCAAAACAGTGCTATTTTGCGGTCCAGAATGCGGTCGCAAATACAGTATGCGGACCGCATTTCTACCGCATAATGAGTCAGTGGTTTGGTTAAAATTAAGGCCAAAATGCGGTCCATTATGCGACCGCATAACTAATGTGCGGACCGCATTTCTATCGCAAAGTGAGTCAATGTGTCAGTTAAATTTGAGGCCAAAATGCAACATTATCTTTATGGGGTCCATGTGGATGTGTTTTCAGACCACAAGAGTCTCCAGTATTTGTTCAAGCAGAAGGAATTGAATTTAAGGCAGCGACGGTGGTTAGAATTGCTCAAGGATTATGATATGAACATTTTGTACCATCCAGGGAAAGCGAACGTGGTTGCCGACGCTCTCAGTCGGAAGTCTATAGGTAGCTTGGCTCATTTGGGAGCGGATCAAAGGCCCTTGGCTCGGGAGGTTTATCAATTGGCCAGTCTAGGGGTTTGTATTTCGACATCAGACGAGGGGAATGTTGTGGTGCATGATGGAGCAGAATCGTCACTCGTAGCGGAAGTCAAGGAAAAGCAGTTTATTGATCCAGCATTGTCTCAGATGAAGGAAGCAGTTTTGAATAACAAGACTCCGACATTTTCACTCGGCGGTGAGGATGGTGTATTGCGGTGTCAAGGTAGGCTATGTGTTCCGGATGTGGATAAGCTTCGGGAGAGGGTAATGGCGGAGGCTCATAATTCCAGGTATTCCGTACACCCAGGTTCTACAAAAATGTATCATGATCTCAAGGAGATTTATTGGTGGAACGACATGAAGAGGGGTGTGGCGGACTTTGTATCTAAGTGTCCGAATTGTCAGCAAATAAAAGCTGAGCATCAGTGGCCCGGTGGGTTAACTCAGCTTATGGAAATACCAATGTGGAAATGGGAAATGATCAACATGGATTTCGTGGTGGGGTTACCTCGCACTCAGCGCAAATTCGACTCAATTTGGGTGATAGTGGATCGACTCACCAAATCAGCTCACTTCTTGCCAGTCAAGTCCACCGATACTGCAGAATAGTATGCTCAGTTGTATATCAAGGAAATAGTAAGGCTTCATGGCACTCCACTTTCTATTATCTCAGATCGAGGGGCCCAGTTCATAGCTAATTTTTGGAAGAAATTTCAGCAAGGTTTGGGTACTCAGGTGAATCTCAGCACAACTTTCCATCCACAGACTGATGGTCAAGCAGAGCGGACTATTTAGACGCTTGAAGATATGTTGCGGGCTTGTGTCTTGGATTTCGAAGGTAATTGGGATGATCACTTGCCACTCACAGAATTTTCTTACAATAACAGCTTTCATGCTAGTATTCAGATGGCCCTATTTGAGGCATTGTACGGAAGGAGGTGTAGGTCTCCGATTGGATGGTTTGAAGTGGGGGAAGCAGAATTGATAGGGCGAGATCTTGTGCACCAGGCTATGGAGAAAGTTAAAGTCATTCAGGAAAGGATGAAAACTGCTCAAAGTCGCCAGAAATCCTACGCGGATGTTCGTCGAAGAGAACTGGAATTTCAAGTTGATGATTGGGTGTTCTTAAGGATATCTCCTATGAAGGGAGTCATGCGATTCGGGAAAAAGGGGAAGTTGAGTCCTAGGTATGTCGGGCCGTATCGGATCGCTCAACGGATAGGGCAGGTGGCTTATAGGCTGGAATTGCCTCCTGAAATGTCATTAGTGCACCCGGTGTTCCATGTGTCCATGTTGAAGAAAGTGGTTGGGGATCCATCCACCATTGTTCCAGTCGAGTGTATTGAGGTTAATCAAGAGTTGTCATATGAAGAGGTTCCGGTTGCTATTCTTGATAGGCAAGTCCGTAAATTGAGAAATAAGGAAATTGCTTTAGTTAAAGTATTATGGCGAAGTCAACGAGTCGAGGAAGCCACGTGGGAAGCGGAAAATGAAATGAAAGAAAAATATCCCCACCTGTTTGAACAAGTCTAGTAGTGATCGTGCGAACTCCTATCTCTAAGCAAACTGATGTTGTGTTCAATTTGGTGCAAAGACACCCTATTTTCCCCTAAATGCTTTACTATTGTAACTCCTCAAGTTGTGCAAGAATTGTATGTGTTGTGATTATTTGAGTCATGTGCAACCCTTTTTTGGTAAATGAAAGTTTTGTCAAAACTCATGTGATAAGTGAATGATTAATAGTAGTGTAGATTGGTAATGATTAATTGAAATGCATATAGTGTATTGAAGTGGTTGAATTGTATGGGACTCATTGAGGTGACCAAATTATGTGCAAGAATGTGACAAGTGATTGAATATGTACAAGTGTTGAGGTAATGATTTATATACTAGTTATAGGAATAACAGGAATTGTGTAATGGTGCTTGGAAATGTGTCTCGGGGGCTCTCTGACAGGTAGATAAGTCTAATTACAAAGGAAACTCTGGCAAAATTTTCTAAAAAACTGGGAGTTAGTAAAAAATTGGGAGTTTGCATAGCATGTTTTCAAAACCAATTGATTTCCAAAATCCACATTCGAGGACGAATGATTATAAGTGGGGGAGGATGTAAGGCCCCGTGAAAACTTGTGCTTAAAACTTAGAACTCGTAGTGCCAAGTTATGAATATGTGTTCGGACCCTTTGTACTGATCTAAGCATTTAAAAATCAAGAATCAAAGTTTTCCAGAAAAGTGCTATTATGCGGTCCAGAATGCAGTCGCAAATCAAGTATGCGGACCGCATTCTACCGCAAAGTAAGTCAGTGTGTTAGTCAAATTTGAGGTCAAAAATGTGGTCCATTAAGCGATCGCATAACTGATATGCGGACCGCATAGTCGTCGCATAATTATCTTGGAATTTTGTAAAGGGCAGTTCTGCGGTGCATTATGCGACCGCAGAACGGGTATGCGGACCGCATTTCTGCCGCAAACCCAGATAGAATGATCAGATTTTGGGAGCACTTTTGCGGTCCATTCTGCGGGCCGCATTTCCACTTTGGGCTCCAATTTTTCAATTTTTCAACCGACCCTTCTCATAAACACCCAACCTTCATTTACCCATTTCTGAACACTAGAGAGAGGGAAGAGAGGGTTCTTGAGAGAGAAAGTCTTATCTTCGTCAAGTTAATTTTTCAAAGTCACCCAGGCCCAGAAATTTCGAGTAATTATCTTCATCTTCGTTCTTGCAGGTAAAATCCCCAACCCTTTTTCATTGGTTTTCAAATTTTAGACAAAAAGGGGTTCTCATGAATTGATTCTTGAAAATATAAGTTGAACCATACATGCATGTTCTTTAATATCTAAAATCTAGTAAGAGGAATTGGGTAGGAGTAAAGATTTGCAAAAAGGAGCGGTTGATCACCTAAATAAGTTCGGATTGTATTTGTGAACTTCAATTCTAAGATATATGTGTTAACTTGCGAACTAGATTGACGGTACTAGGCTGTTTGGTGAATTGAAAGTAGAAGTTGAAAAGGGAAATTCGACCCCAGGTATGTATAGCTAACTTTAACCTTGGTAAAGTCACCATGTTTGGTGTACGAGTAATTGGTATGCGTTTCTTATGTGGACTATTTGTCAATTTCGTTTGCTTCACGGGTGTTAGGGCAAGATGGCCTATTTCATGAATTCTTGTGACTAAATTGCCTTAAACATTGTTGGTTAACATTCCGATATGACGGTGTGAATAAATGGAAACAAACCAAGTGTGTGTGTGAATGTGTTTATGTGGTAAAGGTTGTAAAATAAATGATGAAAAGAAGTTGTGATTGATGCAATTGAAACAACTGTGGTAACATCATGTGTGGCTTGTCGTGGGCAATTATCTTGTGACTTAAATTGTTATTGTTGTTGTGAAATGATATTCGGGATGGCCTAAAGCCATGTGATTGAACTGTGAACTATTGTTGTTGTGTTAAATGTAAATGTCCGGTGGGATCGGGTTGCGCGCCGCAACACGAAGTTATAAGGTGTGGGTTGTGGTGATAAGGGTGGCCGAGGTAATAAGGGTGGAAAAGTGATTGAAATCACTATTGAAATGAAAATATGAGAAAGTTGTGAAATCATTGATGTGATGAAATAATGTTGAAAGGGGAAAAGGAGAGATTGTGAAACTTGTTTGGCTTTGGTTGTTCCTTTCATGTGCATTTGATTGTTGATTCTATTACTGTTTGTTATCTGTGTATTGATTGATTCTACTTGGGGTAAAGTTTGTTCATACATACCAGTACAATTCAAATGTACTGACGTCCCTTTTGCCGGGGGCGCTACATCCTTGTTATGATTGTAGGTGGTTCTATAGCAGGTACTCCAGTCCATCGACAGTAGCACCTCCTCCACTTTCCGTCAGCTGTATTGGTGAGCCCCTTTCCTCTCGGGGCCCTGTGTGGCTCATGCCGCTTTTCTTCCCGGAGTCTTATTTAGGTATTTGTGTAAGGTATAGCCGGAGCCTTGTTACCGGCAAGTATTGAAAAACTCTTTTGTATCCCTAAAGGCGTCGTAGATAGGAAATGTGGGTTATGTACTTATGTATCTTGTATTTGGGCAGCGTAACTTGTAAACCACGCTAAGTAACCATGTATGTTATGTATATTTCGTAAAAAGGTGTTTAAATCATAAATGGCTATTTCCTTTGGTTAATGAGTAATGAAAACACGGGGTAACACGTGGGATAGGAAAGGCACCCAGGTCCGCTTGATTGGGGCTACTTGGTCGAGTGCCAGACGCGCCCCTCGATTTTGGGGCATGACAATATGGTGGGGAGCGATGGGTCCAATCACGCCCATTTGCTTCAACTTCTGGAATAGACTAGAGTATGATTCAGCCAACTGAGTGAATTTTTCCGCCGGCCTCTGCTCTCGACCATAATCCTGCCTGGGACGAGCATTGTAGGGTGCCCAAAAATTTTGCTGCTGAGGTCGGGGGATCCTTGGAGCTGGTGCCCGTACCTGCTGATTGGGAGGCCGAGTGTAGGATTGAGCATTAAACATTGCATACTGTGGTAGGCCCACGGAGTATTGAGGAATTGGCGGGGGATAATAATGTTGAGGGTAGTTGGATTGCCCCTGCTGAATTTGCACATAAGGGTGTGATGTCCCTCTTTGAACTTCTCTGGATCCCGAAGTCATCATAGACCCTTCATCTCTTTTCTTTCAATTTACCATACTTCCCAAGCCATTTTGGATCGCCTGAGTGGTGGCTTTGAGAGCAACTTGACTTACGATTCTGCCAGTCTTGAGGCCATTTTCGACCATTTCCCCTATCTTGATTGCTTCTGCAAAAGGTCTGCCCATTGCGGACATCATGTTTTGGAAATAATCAGGCTCTTGAGCCTCTAGAAAAACAGTGATCAACTCATGGTTATCTATTGGTGGCTTAACTCTGGCCGCTTGCTCCCTCCACTTGATGGCATACTCCCTAAAACATTCGGTCGGCTTTTTCTTCATATTGGACAAGGAATTACGATCCGGTGCAATATCAATGTTGTACTGAAATTGTTTGACGAAGGCCTCGGCCATGTCATCCCAAACATGCCAGTGAGATATCTTAGTCAATGAACCATTCAGAAGCTACCCCCACAAAGTTTTCCCCAAAATAGGCCATCAGCAGCTCTTCTTTCCTCCTGCACTCCTCAGATGGTTTCAGTACCTTTTCAAGTGGGCGATAGGGTCGCCGTGTCCATCATATTTCTCAAATTTTGGGGTCTTGAACCCTCGTGGAAAATGTATGTGAGGGGACATGCATAGATCACTAAATGAAATACTTTTGTGACAACCTAGTCCATGTATGTTCTTTATATTCTGTTCAAGACTTTTCATTTTCCTGACCTTCTCATCTGGCTCAAATGTCGTGGCAGGCTTTTCATTTTCCACTGGTGACTCGTATTGAGGAGTCTGATTATATGGAGCCGAGACCCTGAAAGCCATATTTGGAGAATAGTATTGGCCATCATAAGCATGAGATGGTGGCTCATTGTTAGCATGAGATGGTGGCTCATTGTTTGGCCTCATCACAGGAGGTGGTGGCGGGATTGTATATATCGGTGCGCCAGACACGACGAGAGGGGTGTTCCTGACCGGTGCGACTGGAGGTCGTATATTAGAGGTACCAGAGGCAGCATGGAGTCTGTACTTTGTCACATACCCTGGTGGTAGAATGTGATCCCCCGATGCATGGAGCGGTGGTTGAGTAGCCTGGGGTACGGTGAAAGTTCCCTCCGAGGGACCCTGGGGTGGAGGTTGACCGGAAACCCAAGCTTGATATACATCTGACAGTTGCTGTCTCAACTTTCTTATTTCCTCCGACTCTTGCTCAACTGACTGGCCCTGGGGATTGTCACTGACCAACTAGATTTTAACACTGTTATCCATTACCACCGTTCCCTTAGATCTTGTGAAGTAATGATGTGTTGCCAGTTTCACCACAAACCAACCACCTTAAGCTTACTATATAAGATACAACAAACGTGTTAGGGTTAAGCATTTTACAGATATGAATCGCACGTAATATGCCATGTCCCTAACATAATCACCATTTCTAACATGCTTTTGGAAGGCTTCATGTTTCATTCCGGCTTATAAGGTTGCTGCTTATTAACGCTCTTATTTCTTTTCTTTTTTTCATTTTTCGTTTCGCTTGCCTTATTTTGATCCCTCATTTTAGAGTCATTGAAAAATATTTGATCGAGCCTTTTAGGGGTTGCCTACGTATCATGTCGCCGGATGAATCAGATCATTACGTAGTTCAGGGCCCATTTTTTATTTTACAAAACAAACATCTTTTTGGTTCATTTTCGAATTTTTCTAAACAAAATCTTTTTTATTGACTTTCAATATATATTTTTTTTATACAAGACTCAAAAGATAAGAGTTACATAAAGATAAGTATTTAAACAAGACCAGATTTGACTCAAACAGACTTTTTTTTTAAAATAAAAGGCAAAGTAACAAGACGCAAAACAACAAAAGACTCTTACAAACTCAAAGATAACAAAAGAATAATCAAAAGGACTGCTAACTAAAGAAGACTCTGATCTCTGCAGCAGAATCCAATAGAATCACTGTAATCAAGGCGCATGTTCCTGCGGCTGACCACCAACATTGCGGTATATCCTCTCCAAGTCTGCAGATATATGACGAGTAATGTTCAATGGTACTTCTACAAACCGCTCAGGCGTCATTCCCTGGCAACTCCTGCATGCTCTTAAGGTATATGTGGCTACCTCGAGGATCTTTCCCTTAATGTATTCCTGAGCCAAATGCAACTCTTGGTTTTGCTGACCACGGGTCTCAACTAGATCCAGCGCATCACGCTCGCGCTCCAAGGTCATATCTCTTTGGCGCTGATTTTCTAGTAACTCCCCCTCCAACCGATTGATCATACTTTGGTAGTGGTGCCTTTCTACTTTGAACCCCGTGATCTGGCTCTCCTTGCTTGACTCGACTCCCCTTATCTGCTCCCTCAGACCTTGGATTAATGGAGCAAAACCTCTACGCTAATGATCACGGACCACCTTGAACTAGGCTTCTCTTTCTTCTTGTTGTTGAGCGGTAGTGATCACTTTTTTCTATCTAATTTGAGATTTGAGTGCTCGCCTCTCTTGTGCCCACTGAGCCTTTTCCCGCTCAAAATCAGCCAGTTGTATGTCCATGGATGTCTCCAGAATGCCCTTATCTTCTTGTAATATGTCAATACGAGATTGGAACTCTTGTGCCACTTCCCTTCTGGTTTCTCTAACTCTAGCCTCGATCTCCTCCTCCCAATCAACCGCATGCCGTATGGATCTTTCTGGCCTTTGCTCGGGGATAGCCTGGTTATGAAACCACTCAAGGTATGCGAGGCTTACCTCCCCACGTTCACGATCAGCTACCATCTCGTCCAAATCAGAAAATCGACCACCAAACCAAACCTTTTGTGCATATGACTCCCTTGGAGGTTCCTCTCCCTTGAATTCCCACACGAACGGACGCATGTCCTCAATCGGGGGCCTCTTTTGCTCTCTCCCTAGCTGGCACATGATGCGTAGAGGCGCGTAGGGTTGGAAACCTCTGAAACCCATGAGTATGAAGAACGGGAGATCCGTCGACAAATGCATGACCCTAGCAGAAGGGAACCAATAATAGTTCCAAGTGATTCTATCAGCACTCAATGAACCAAGTAATGTCCGCCAGGCCCTCACCCCCTCTGGAAGATTACAACTCGAAGCTCTGTCTGGGTGGCATCCAATGTAATTCAGCCAATTATCGTTGAAATTTACTGCTATTGGATGATGATAAAGGTGCTCTATGAACCACATCTGCAGCAGAATATTGCATCCCTCGAAGTAATCTTCACCTTCTTGACAACGGGTCAAAGCTCGAAAAATATCTCCCAAAATCATGGGAAGAATGGTATGATCCTCCATACTTTGCAAATACGAGACTACAGCAACCAATCGAATTCTGATGCGCCCACCACGCTCTGGAAAGACCATGATCCCTATAAATGATATCATGAACGCGAAGATTCTCAACTCCCTCTAAGCGTCGTAACTCAACTGGTTGACGAATTCTGTGCCTGAGAAGTTCTCAAATCCTTTCTCGTCCCCAAATCTATCATAAAGATATTCCAACGGAACCCAGCCTTCGTTTAAGCAAACCATTGGAATTCGACGGAGCCATAACTTCTTTAAAAAGTTGTTCACACCAACTTTTCTCGGAGTAGCAAGCTTTATCCCACGAAGGTCTCTCCCCAATCCGGTGAACCTACCTAATTCTTCCAATGTAGGCGTCATTTCACAATCTTTGAACCTGAAGATATTGTTCACGGGGTCGCAAAAACCCACTAGAGCCTCGATTAAATCTCTGTTAGGCTTAATTCCTATGATGTTTGTGAGGAACTTGAGGTGCTTAAATACTTGATTCCGTTCCCATGTAGCAAAACTAGCCCACCAATTACAGAGACTACTCAAGGTCTTATCTCTGATCAAGAACATAGGAGGTGTCTCGTCCCTTACTCTTTTCTGACTGCTTCTTTATGGAGAACTCATGGTGAACCTAAGAATAAGATAAAAAGGGTTAGGACTTACCTATACTATATGCAAATTATGATCATTCTTTTTTTTGGCCAATTTAGGACTCGATTTATTTTCCATTATTATTTTTTTTTGAATTAGCTGACAAAAAAAGGTAGGAAAAGGGTCATTATTACGAAAACGACCCTTTGATACTTCCACAGAAGGCCTAAAGGATGTCTCGCAAAAACGGCCAAGCATAGGGACAAAAATAATAAAATAAAAAAAGTAGACAAAATAAAGTAAATGGCTATTTTAATGAAAAAACGGCCCTTCGGTACTCCCGAGAGAGGTTCAAAGACTGTTTCAGCAAATATAACCAGACAAAACTAGATAAAAATGGCTACTTCTGCGAAAACAGCCTTTCGGTACTTCCGAAAAGGTTTTTTAAGCTGCCTCGACAAAAAATGGCCAGACATAAGGGCAAAATGCTAAAAGGTGAATAAATATGGATAAAGTAGCTATTTTTACAAAAATGGCCCTTCAGCACTTCCTAGGAAGATTTTAAGGTTGTCTTGGCAAAACGGCCGGAACACGAGGGCAAAATAGTAAAAAGGTGACCAAAATAGCAATTTTTTTTTAAAATTTTATGCACATGCAGAATTTTATGCTCCTTTTTTTAAAAGTGTGGGCTGAACCCGATGGAGGTTGCCTACGTATCTCACATCCGGTGAGAATCAGACCCGCGTAATTCGGTGAAACTGGGTACTTTTCTCTTTTGGTTTTTATGAAAATTAATCTTTACACCTCACACCAGACTACTAGAATTTTTTTTTTATTTTTTTTAAGGTTTATTTTCTCTAAACTAGGAGAACGATTCCCTTTTTTTTTAATAATTCCGCTACACTAATTTTCTAAAGCCGGTCGACAATGCAAGTAAGCCTTCCAAATGATGTATCAAGTAGCACATAAGTGAACCTGATGGTCTCAAAGAGGATACCTATCTTATACGGACCCGGCCCCCTGTGCCGAGTTTTGCTAAGTCAAATGCACGTGATGCACATAAAGTGAACCTACTAGGGATATCCGGCATGAAGTTTGTTCTTCTAGGTTTAAATCCTGGTGGAGAAGGTATCTAGACTGGTTTACTCGAGCGGACAACTCGAGCCGAGGAGGGTCAGTGTACCGGTAGCATTGCTTTTCTGGCTTAACTGGTGGTACTCCCCGCCTAAAACATGTGTGACTAAAATCCTTCACGGGGTGACAAGCACCTCGGCTATCTCAAAGAAAGCGGGCTATGTCAAGCAAATGCCCAATTTTTAATTTCAAGAAGACTCAGAGGGGGTGCGTGAGAAAATAGTTTATATGTACAGTTCAACAATATCAAAACGATGAAAAGCGAACAGGTAGCACATTAGGCACAAATAAATCACAATATTTACAAAATTAATAAAGCCAAATAAAAAGTCAACATGTACAAGCTCGAATTCTTATTAATTCCCCAGCAGAGTTGCCGGAGCTGTCACACCCCTTTTTCTACCCCCAAAAAGATATAAGTGTTGTGGATTGTAGGTTAAAGAGTTCTTCTAGTTAGAGTGACAAATTTGAGTAGGGATTATTTTATTTACAGAGTCGCCACTTGGAATTGATTTTTGGGTGTTCCAAGTCACATTTTATTTGAATCCCTAGTCAAAGAAAAATTTGACTCTTTTATTACTGGTTTGCGAAAACAAAGTCCGGGTAAGTAATTCTGTTGACCGGGAAGAAGGTGTAAGGCATTCCCCGAATTCCGTGGTTCTAGCACGGTCGCTTTATTGACTTAAACTTGGCATGAATTAATTTTGGACAAATTGTGATTTATATAATTTTCATATTTTACCTATCCACTTTTATTTCTTGATCATTAGAAAAATTAAAGAATATAATAAAATGTCATAATCACACTACGCAAGCGAATGCGTGATCGAAACGAAATTTATTGACTTAGTCACAACAATGCTACGCAAGCGAATCTGCAGTTATGACAAAGAATTATTAGCACGTTATTACTTTTAAAAAAAAGTTACTACATCTAAAGAAATTACTAAAATATTAAGTATCGCGCTACGCAAGCGTATCAGCAATTTTAGCAAAAGAATTAATTAAATTAAAAATTGATTAAAACTAGTAGACATAGTATGAGATTTTCAATTAAAATATTAAAAGTTAATATCACGCTACGCAAGCGAGTCCGTGACTGAAAAAGATAAAACGCGCCTACTAGTTGCCTAGCGGTTAAATTAATTATTAAGGAGATTAAGTTATTAAAAAAAATTCACTAGAAAAGGCTATAATACTACTACGTTTGTTTAACCAAATATGACATTTAAACTTTGACTCTTATCAATTATTGGCATTGGGCTTGTTGAAGTTATTAAAAGAAAATTTGCCATCTTTATTGCAAGTATGGGCTTGCTATATTTAAAGGAATGGACCAGCCAACTTTGTTTGAATTGGGCTGTAAAAATTCGGATTTTATTTGGCCCACATGATTATTTTTATAAAAAAAAAAAAGAAAGGGCCAGCTAGCATGCTTAAAAATGAAATGGGCCTAGGAGAGAATGTTTACAAAGAACAGGCCAGCTGAACTATTATTTTCATGGGCCTGGCGAACTTGATTTTATTCGGCCCAAGTAATCTATAGTTTCAATTTACTAATACTGCCAACAAGATTAGTTATGCATAAATTTATGTAGCCTATCTATTCAAACCCAACTTCTTTTTATTACTTACAAAAGTCTACATCTATTAAGTACTACCACATCTTCTAATGCTAACTTAAACAAGAACTAAAGAAAATAATTAAACTTACACATCTCTAAGGACCAGTTTCAGTTAAATAAGGCGAAACTAACACATTCATCATGCCAACTCTCCAAACTTCAAATTACTTCATTTGACCAAAACATTTGTTTTTCTCTTTTTAGCTTCAAACATCCAATGAATTTAAAGAAATAGCAATAACTCTATGTAGCAGTACATTAATTATAAGAGTGAAGTAGTAAATCTTTATCAAGTCTTTTCATACTCAGCATATTTACAACCCAAAAGAGATAAAGCAGTGCTCTTAGAACTTTAAAATGACAGCATTGGTTTAATATTAGAACTTAACAAGATAAACAACCATATTCTCATGCTTTTTATCACATGTTACATTGCAAAGCTTAAGAGAAATACCTAGTTTGCAGAATTTCAGAATGCAGCAAATAGAGAAAATGAAGCTCGGCAACAAATGACCGTAGAAAACAGCAATAAACAACAGCAAATCAGCAACTTTTGACCCGAGAAACAATCCAGGAAAAACCCTTAACTTAGTAACTTTTAAAGAAGAAGGATCCCAGCAATCAACTTCAAAACTCTTAGGCTTTTGAAAGGTTTTGCAAACAGAGAACTCGCTCACAAAAAAAGATCAACACTTTCAGCTTACTACCCAATGTTCAGATACTACTTTTACTCTTAAAGCTGTGTTCCTTTTTTGTGTGCAAAAGATGTCCAGCCGTGTGTTTTAAGCAATTCTCAAGATGTGTGTTTTTTAGAGTAAAAGATGTTTTTTTATATCTGTCCTACCAATGTGTGATCAATTGTCCATCTAAAGTGAGGAAAGGGTTGCCCTTAAGTAGCAAAGAAAGCCACTTTTTAGGCAAATTTTGGTTCACCAAAAATCTGTCCAAAAGGGACTGACTTTGTGTGCTAAACACTGTTCAAAGGTTGTCCAAAACGTGAAAGGACAGTCTGAGAACCTGCTGTAACAGAAACAAAGAGTTATTTTAGCCCCCTATTGATAAAAAGTAAGCTACTAGTACTCTAACTCATGATCAAAACCATCTAATCTTCAGATTTTAACAACATCAATACCACCCTATTGACTTTGAACCAAAAAGAATCACACAACTAACAATTGACAAAACACAAATAAAACTTCAAATGGAACTAAAACTCAAACTAACTAGATTAAAACAAATTGATTTGTGCAAACTAAACATAGAACAAAATACTGAATTCACAAACTAATGCTCGAAATAGATTTTAAACGAACATCTCTAAACTATCACGATTAATAACAACTAAATATACGACTAATTATATAAACAATTCAACTAATCTTTTGGTTTTTCATGAAATTAACATAAATACTTAACTATTCGACCGACTAGGTCGAAGAACTGAAAATTCAAACTTAACAACTCTATACAAAATAATCGACCAACTAAGTCGAAGAACCAAAAATCAGAACTAACACACAACAACGAACTACTTGACCGGCTAGGTCAAAAAACTGAAATTCACATTTTTAATGTAACATGTAATTAAAAACTAATACTCATTGCACATAAATAACAGAAAAATTAGTGAAAATTGAACCTTTAAAACTAATACTAATTGCAAAAGCGAAAAATCAGAAAAAACAAAAAAAGAAGTAAGGTTTATACCAATTGAGGGCATTTGACACCGTTCGAGCCATGAGAAGATGCCGGAGATGTGAAGTTGTAGCTGCCCGAACCTGAAACACTCATTTCACTCTGGCAAATGCTAAAACAAAGGGATTCCAACATTATGCCGGAAGGAAAAGAGGATTCTCGGGTCGAAAGAAACGGAGATGGAGAAGCAGTGGTGGCAGGCAGCGGGCAGTGGGGTGGTCGACGGTGGCTGGCCAAAGTTCGCCAGTTTTTGGAGAGGTTTGGAAGGTATTGGGGTGGGGAATGGTGAAAAGGAGGGTGAGAGGAGGCCGGTGGTGTAAAATTTCCGAAGTTTGGGGTGGTGAGCGGCGGCTAGGGTTTCGGTTAAGCTTAGATTTACGGAGATTGAGAGGGGTTACGGGGATTTGGGGTTCGGATTCATGGAGAGGAGGTTGAGCGGAAAAAGTGGTGAAATTTTGGGGTGGTTTGGAGGTGGTCCGCCAGTGGTGGCGATTTTCGGCTGGCGGAGATGGGCGGCAAAAGGCGGGTGGATGGTCTGTAGGAAGAGAGGATAGAGTGGGAAGAGAGAGGAAGAAGAAAGAGATTAGGCAAAAATGGGTGCAAAATTTTGCTTCCTTAGGCTCTAAATACTAGGAGTGAAGATTAAATGGTGACCCTTGGATCAAGCCAAGATGAGTGGCTGAGATTGAATCTCAGCCACTTTACCAAAACGACGTCGTTTTGGCGCGTCTAGTTGGGATTTTGAGCTGGGCGGGTCCAATACTCTTGGGCTAACGAAATTGGTCCATATCTTTGGGCCAATTTGTGCTTTAAATGGCAAGACCAAATCCCTTTAACCCCATCACTCAACATTTAAAAACTCTAATTCTAAAATCTACAAACACACACAAAATAAATCTAAAAAGGTGCAATGTAGGAGAAAAGAAAGAGCAAAAATTAGGTATTTACAGCTGCCCCTCTTTGCTCGAGAACATGAAGAGTTTTCGTGCAAAGAAAGTGAATGCCATAGCTAATTTTGCTCGTGTATCGCTCCATTGAAAGCATTTTGAAAAACGTGACCGAACCTTGCTTCCGAGGTTGCCTACATATCCTTGGCTACAAAGGAATCAGGTCAGTATAGTTCGGGAAAATTTGGTAGCTGGGACTACCAGACACTGGAGTTAAGACTGTTGTTGTTGTTGTTGTTGCTGTTATTATTACTTACTATTTACATCAAAAGGAAAAGAGAGAGAACTATATATGTCTGCAAATTAAGAGTTACAAAATTCCTATCTTTATGCCTTCTGGAGTCAAATCTTGATTCTTGACATGGTCTCTTGTGTTGACCTTAGATTGGATCTTGATTCTCTTTGAAGAAAATATCATGACTCATTCTCGATTGCTTAATTTCCTGCTCAGAACTTGAGAAGATGAATCTTGAGACGCCGAGTTGCTGACACCTCATTGAAACTAACTCCAACTGTCTTATGATCAACAAACTTTTTTCTTCTGATGAGAACTGAAATTTCAAGCTTTAATCTCTACAATATGTGTTTTACGGCAGGGTCCTGCAAAGCCATCAAAGACGAACAAAACGAACAAAATTTTTCTGCCCCAGTCTGGCACTAGGAAAATTTTTGTGAGTTATTAGAGAAAGCTATAAATTATCTAATTCACTGAAAGGAAGACAAAGACAGTAGTACAAACTACTATGTGAAGATATGCCACCACACGGTAGTACCCTGTGTTACCAAAGGGAATGGAATTAGAGGATGGTACCCTGTATTACTGAAGGGAAACGTAACCGGGGGTTAGCACCCTGTATTACCGAAAAGGAGTGTAATTACGGTTTGGTATCCTGTATCACTAGGAAGGGATGTAACCAGGGGTTGGCACCATGTATTACTGAAGAGAAATGTAACCAGGGGTTGGCGCCCTTTATTACTAGGAAGAAATGTAACCAGGGGTTGGAGCCTTATATTACTGATAAAGTGCTGAATCCCTCTAGGCGAAAAGGTTCTACCTGAGTTAAGCTGCGTAAAACACCTTGAGTGAAGAGTACTTCTACCCGGAACTATGAGCTGGATCCCCCTAGGCGAAATGGTTCTACCTGAGTTAAGCTACGTAAAGCACCCTGATCGAAGAGTACTTCCACCCGGAACTGTGAGCTGGATCCCCTTAGGCGAAACGGTTCTACCTGAGTTAAGCTACGTAAAACAACTTGAGCGAAGAGTACTTCTACCCGGAACTGTGAGCTGGATCCCCCTAGGCGAAATGGTTCTACCTGAGTTAAGCTACGTAAAACACCCTGAGCGAAGATTACTTCTACCCGGAACTATGAGATTGATCCCCCTAGGAGAAATGGTTCGACCTGAGTTAAGCTACGTAAAAAACCTGATTGAAGAGTACGTCCACCCGGAACTGTGATCTGGATCCCCCTAGGCGAAACGGTTCTACCTCAGTTAAGATACGTAAAACACCCTGAGCGAATAGTACTTCTACCCGGAACTGTGAGCTGGATCCCCCTAGGCGAAATGGTTCTACCTGAGTTAAGCTATGTAAAACACCCTGAGCGAAGAGTACTTCTACCCGAAAGTATGAGCTAGATCCCCCTAGGCGGAAGTATATACGGTGAAATCGGAGGGTCCAATTTCCCGTCATTAAGGCATTCCAGAAGACCATCTCGGAGCCCCGAGGCCGCAAAGTTGGGACTGATTTCCCTCCCTCGAGGCTCGTCGACACCCGGCCTAGAGGCATTATTGACCGTGGCAAGGGTAAAGACGGGGAGTTCCCAAGACACGCGGCTAAGTCTGACAAAGCCTAACCGGCCTACTCTGAACCCGAATCAGGGTGTCATGTCTAGCCATCCCATCTCCATATCTTTACAATTAATTTATTTTATACCGTGTAGGGATTCCCCTTCTATATAAAGGGGATCCTTGTCATTTTGTAAAGGGCGGTTGTTGCTCCAACTACTTCACATGAAATATACAAGAACTCTCTCTTTTTCCTCTCTAACATACTCTCTCGATATTGTTGCTCTTATTTATTATCTTCATACGTGTTCTTCATTTATTGCTTATCATTGGCCATAAAGAGCTTCGCTGATTATTTTACAACTGTTAGCCCTTCCCCGGTTGCCCTTAATAGCTCGAGCCCGAGTCCAGGAATCAACCTCGAGGCCCTATATTGGTCAGTCCGAGGCCCCGATTGGCTAGCTTATCGGTTTAATTATAACTCTATATTAGCTCGCATTTCGTCTCTAAACTTCATACATATAGCATCGTCTACTTAAACAACTAGCATAAAAATAGATCACGTATTTTTAGAGTCCCATCAACAAATTTAATTGTTATTACCATTTTCACGGTAAACAGTTTGGCGCCCACCGTGGGGCTAAAAGTAATAGTGATTATTTTCTTGCTCGTTTCATCACATAACGCAAGTTATTTCTCACACTTTTTCTTGTCCAAGATCTTCGATTTCAGGTTAAATGTCTGATTCAGTAAACAACAATATTGAGAACCACGGAGAAAATGGTGTGGCTGTTACAGGTGTTGGTGAGCCACCACAAAATCTTAAGAATGCGCCAGGACCGATTCCGGCGAACGGAATCTCATGTGACGCTCGACACGTCGAAACAAGCTCTCACACTAACAGGAGCATACACCAAGTCGACCAACAGGAAGCCCGAAAAACCCCAGCTCGGGAAGAACGGGAAGTTAGCCTTCACGTTATTTTTGAAATGTTGCAGGCACAACAGTTGGCTATTGCTCAGCTACAAAGTCACCAGAAGATTCCTAGCACGGTAGCACCGGAGACAGCTCCCCCGGCCGAGCAGGTACCGGAGAGGTCAAGCAATAATGGGTCGATAGCCAATCCCGCCATCATAAAAATGCTCGAGGACCTCACCAAGAGGATTGAATCGGGCGAGAAAATGAGAGCAGCCAACGACAAGAAGGTCGAGACTTACAACTCCAGGGTCGACCAAATCTCGGGCTTACCCCGGTCCTGAAAGGTGTGGATTCGAAGAAGTTCGTGCAAAGGTCGTTCCCTGAGGAAGTGGCTCCGAAACCCATTCCAAAGAAGTTCAGAATGTCAGAACTCCCAAAATACAACGGGACCTCAGACCCTAATGAGTACGTTACTGCCTACACGTGCGCAGTGAAGGGCAACGATCTAAAAGACGACGAGATCGAGTTCGTCTTACTGAAGAAGTTCGGGGAAACACTCTCGAAGGGGGCCATGATGTGGTATCATAACCAAGCTCCCAACTCCATAGACTCATTTGCCATGCTGGCAGACTCCTTCATAAAGGCACATGCCGGTGCCATCAAAGTAGCAACGAGGAAGTCTGACGTGTTCAAGATCAAGCAGAGGGAGAACGAAATGCTGCGAGAGTTCGTATCTCGCTTCCAAACGGAATGAATGGAACTACCACCGGTCTCCGACGACTGGGCGGTGCAGGCCTTCACTCAAGGCCTGAATGAGCGGAGCTCAGTAGCTTCAAGGCAGCTGAAAGAGAATCTGATCAAGTATCCCGCCGCAACCTAGTCGGACGTCCACAACCGATATCAGTCAAAGATCAGGGTCGAGGATGATCAACTAGGAGCCCCTTCAGGCCCATTATACCCGAGTAGGCTTCTGACGAAGGAGCCAAAGCAAAATAAGGAAAGATATCAGCCATACACCGAAGACACGAGGAACGGCCCGAGGTGCAACCCACCTCGCAACGATCGATTGATCAACTGAGGACAGAATCCTTGGGGAATCATTAACAGAACCGGATTCGATGGAAACACGAGGCCAACAGAGGCACCGCGCTTATCAGAATACAACTTCAACGTAGATGTATCGGATATCGTTTCTGCCATCAGCAAAATCAGAGACACCAGATGGCCCAGGCCTATAAAGTCGGATCCTTCCCAAAGAAATCATAACTTAGTATGTGAATTTCATAACACTCACGGCCATAGGACCGAAGATTGCCACCAACTCCGAGAGGAAGTAGCCAGGCTACTCAATAAAGGTCACCTCCGAGAATTCTTAAGCGACCGGGCCAAAAATCAATTTCGATAAAGAGAGGCAGCCAAAAAGAACGAAGCGAACGAGCCACAACATGTTATCCACATGATCTTGGGAGGCGTCGACGATCCCCAGGAGCCCGTGATGAGAAAGACAAAAATATCCATCACTAGAGAAAAGCGAACTCGGGGGTATATACCCGAGGATGCCCTAACATTCAGTGAAGAGGACTCCGAGGCCTTGTCTCAACCTCATAATGACGCACTGGTAATCTTTTTCTTCGTGAATACATTTCAAATAAAATGTGTACTCGTGGATCCAGGTAGCTCGGCCAACATTATCAGGTCGAGGGTAATAGAGCAGCTCGGATTGTTAGACCGAATCGTGCCCGCCACTCGAGTCCTAAACGGATTCAACATGGCAAGTGAAACAACGAAAGGAGAAATCACCCTCCCAGTCAACGTGGCCGGCACGACCCAAAAATTTAAATTTCATGTCATCGAAGGAGACATGAGGTACAACGCCTTGATCGGACGATCGTGGATACACTGCATGAGAGCAGTGCCATCAACCCTCCACCAAATGATGAAATTCCCAACAAAGGATGGGATTAAAACCGTCTACGGGGAACAGCACGCGGCAAGAGAAATGTTTGCGGTGCACGACGTGGCACCGACACCAATATCTCCACTCGCGAAAGAACCAAAGGGCAAGCGAACTACATCATCGGCTAAGCCCGATTAAACATCGTGAAAGACCGTACCGCATCCTCACTACAAGCGACAGGGACATACCAGACCTCGGAACATCGCAGGCGCATCCCACGCTAAGGTATAATCATCTCCCTTTTCATTTTATATTCACACTAACCCTCATGCAGGCACCCGATCGAAACAACCAGAGCTCTTCCCAACCCGAAGGCCTTAGGTTTCGAAAGCATGCGTTTTACTCTTTTCCTTCGGCCGGGTTTCATCCCAAGAAGGGTTTTACCGTCAATGTTTCTAACGAGGCAACATCTATATGCTACCTAAGGAAGATCAAGGCTTCTTTTGCAATCAACCTCGAATACTGGAGGGCATCCCCCGGGAAAATCATCCCCTCGGAAAAGCCAAAAAATTCCAAATGGGGTCCCAATAGGAAAATGATGTACCGGGCCAAGCGGTCGAATGAACCGTGTCTGCATAGCCGGGCCCCCGAGGGCGGAGACACATGTACTTGTGCCAAGCAATCAAAGAACACCTTTTGTCAAAGCATCTCATACTCCAAAGGAAACTCAATATTTTTGCCAAAACGATTCCTCCATCAAAAACGTCCCGAATACTCGGAGACTAGCATCAACGATTCGGCATCCGCATGACCTCAGGGTCGAAACTCCAAACTCATAAGCCCTCTACGAGGCAACGCGAAAATCATGAAACACCTCCAAGGCCAAAAGTGCCCCGAACACTCGGGGACTGGCGTTGAAAACTCAAAAATGGCACGACCTCAGGGTCGAAATCTCCGAAATTGTAAGCCCTCAATGAGGCAATACCGAGCTGACGGCTCCCGAGCCAAAACAACCTCGACGACTCGAAGACTGTCTCCAATCGCCATTCAGTAAAAAACCCGAGGCCATAAGACCCCGAGCGAGCAGACTCGGTCTCGTAAGACCTATATAAGGCATGAATCATACTTGTACCAAGTATCGACAAAACTGTAAGACCTCAAGCAAGGCATGAATCATACTTGTACCAAGTATCGACAAAACTGTAAGACCTCAAGCAAGGCATGAATCATACTTGTACCAAGTATCGACAAAACTGTAAGACCTCAAGCAAGGCATGAATCATACTTGTACTAAGTATCAACAAAACTGTAAGACCTCAAGCAAGGCATGAATCATACTTGTACCAAGTATCAACAAAACTGTAAGACCTCAAAGGCATGAAAATTTTGTAAGACCTTACTACAGGTATAAACTCGATCCCGAAGTTTAGGCTATATATCAAACTTGTAAGATCCCTGAAAAGGCATACCCTCAATATAGACACCTAAACTACTACACTCGGGACCAAAAATGGCTCCGTCCAAACACAAATTACTACGGTCATACGGCTATACCAGCCAAACTAACGCGACTCGGGGACGCCCGATCGTCGCTACAAAATCATAGGCCATTACTTCAAATCTACTTCGAAAAGAACCGGTTACACAGGCTACCCTCGACATAGGCAAAAGAGCTTCAACCACGTCAGCTCCACATCATTGGCTTCGAGATACTCAGCCTTCGAGCCAAACCTTACGGGGTGCTCGATCATCGCCACGAAATGACTCAAAATCAAGGTTCTTCCCGAACCGACGAAGGGTCAGACGAAAATTACTTTAAAAAGTCCTTTACGAGGGGAAAACAAAGCCAATAAAAGGTCGCTTCGACCCAAGGCGTAAGAGCCACTGTCGCCAGCCCACACAAATACAAAGCTTGAGGGTCAAATGAGCTCGAGTCGTAACCTGATTCGGAGACAGAACCCAAAATAGTTAACTACATATGGCTAAGGGCAAAGCATAACAGCCATTATCGCCAGCCTACATTAAAAGGCCGCATCGGCTCGAAGCATAAGAGCCATTGTCGCCAGCTCACACGAACATGAAAACTTTAGGGTCGATTGAGCTCGAGTCGTAACCCGATTCGGAGACAGAACCCAAAATAGTTCACTACATATGCCTCAGGACAAAAGCGTAAGAGCCATTGTCGCCAGCCCACGCAAACATAAAAGCTTGAGGGCCAAATGAGCTCGAGTCGAAACCCGACTCGGAGACTAAACCCAAAATAGTTGAGCAAAAGCATAAGAGCTTAAACGCCCGCTTATACTAAAGGTCACATCGACTGAGCGCGTAAGAGCCCCCGGGCCAGCCTAATGAGCCCCAGGGCCATATCACAAATCTAAGGATTCTCACCGGCTCTGAGACCAGTTCACCTGGCCAAATGCGAGACAGAAAGGGGTACAGGAGAAGTAAAGCCACAAGGTTTTCTTTTATACACATACGCGAAAAAGCACATTCTCCATCTACAAACATGCTCTGGAAATGCTACGTACAAAATGGAAAAATCTACGTCCTACCCCTGGGAACTACGGCCTACCGGCCTCATCTTCACTCTCCTCGGTGTCGGGCAGGAGTAACCGAACATCACGCTCGTCCGCCCTTGCTCGCGCCAACTCTTCCGAGAGGGCAAAACCCCTGGCACGGATCTCCTCGAGAATCTTTCTTTGAGACATGCAACAAGCATATCCTTTGATCCTCTCTTCACGATCGAGGACCCTCTTCAACTCGACTTGAGCATCGGTAGCATCCTTCAAATAAATCACCATCTCCTGATAAGCCTTAGTTCGACTCAGTACTGCTCCGGTTCGAGCATCAACGATCTCAGCCCTGACCTTCGAAAGCTCGGATTCGAGCTTCGTGATCATATCCTCTTGAACTAAAGCATTATCACGAGCTAAGCGGAGTTGAACCTCGAAGGCAGGAACATTAGCCAAGGCATCCTTCTCCTCTGAAGCCTGAACCTCCGCCCAAGCTCTTAGCTCATCACAGTCATTATTGATTCGGTCGGCTTCATCCCGAAGACGTTCCAGGGCCTCCATCTTTTTCTCCAACTGGAATAAACAAAGTGTTAGCCTCAGAAGCCAAAAGGCGGAACGCATATGCACCCGGGACGGAAAATTACCTGCTCCATCAAGTAGCTCTCGTAATTCAAGCTCCGGCACGCCTCATATTGCAAGTGTGCCAGCTCGACTTCCTTTTCCTTTAAAAGGAGCCTAAGGGATCTATCCTCATCCAGAGCTTTCCAGAACCTAGCTCTATGACAGAGCAGCTCAGACCTAAGCCTGTCAAAGGCCTACAGAAGAAAACTCGATAAGGTAAGCAAGACGCAGGATTCAAAAGGCCTATGTCGAAACTCACCGCAAAGTGAAGCCGGCGGACTTCCTCGAAGACCGAGGGAAAATCTGTTAATCTAGTCCCCTCAGCCCTGGAAGAAGCGACTCCGACCGAGCCACGGTCACTCGTAGAAACCACCTTTCTGGAATCAAGAACTACGATCGCGGCAGGCTCAAACGGCATTTTCGTCTTAAAGCCCCAGCCCAGTTTCGCCTTACTCTGAGCGCCATCGCCCTGCGAATGCATGTCCCGCTTATTATTGTCATTCTTTAGCCCGGAAGCTGGTTACCCCTCCCCCTCTCCGGAGGAGCACGGCCTCGCCTCTTAAGGCTCTCCGGTACCTACAGCAGCAAGATTAATACGCAAAAAGGGAAAATGTCTCTCTGAATGAACAAAGGGTAAGGAAAAAGTAGTACACACGCATACTATGATGTTTTGCTTCCCATCTGCCCCGGGACATGGCTCGCCACCTACGCTCATCACAAGTCGAGTGGATCGCCAACTTCCGGACCCAACCAGGCAGATGAGGAACGTTGCTCGGCGCCCATGAAATCGCTACAGAAAAGGAAAAAATGCGGTTACAAACTAGCCTTCGCCATAAACAAATCTGAGAAGGCACGGGATGTACCACTTACGTGCATAGTTCCATTCCTCGGGGAATGGCATAAGCACCACGGGGAAAACGTCAGCCCTCCGAACCTGGACGAACCGACTCATCCACCCCTGATCTCCATCTTCCTTATCGTCAACAACGAAGGGCGTGGTCTACCGACACTGCAAGGTTAGCATACCTCGGTGGTAAAAGGGCTGATACAGCCTAATGAGATGACTGAGCGTAAATTCAAGCCCCGCCTACTCCGCAAAGAACCTCATCAGCAACACTACTCGAGGCTGTACCCGACCACGAGGATCTCCATCAAAAAGAAGCCAACGGCATCATCTCTAATCCTGAGGTGGTACCCAACCTCGAGGATCTCCATCAAAAAGAAGCCAACAGCATCATCTCCTGTCTCGAGGTGGTACCCGACCTCGAGGATCTCCATCAAAAAGAAGCCAGGCTTTATGAAGCCAATGGCATCATCTCTAGTCTTGAGGTGGTATCCGACCTCGAGGACCTCCATCAAAAAGAAGTCAGGCTTTAAGAAGCCAACGGTGTCATCTCCAGTCTCGAGGTGGTATCCGACCTCGAGGACCTCCATTAAAAATAAGCCAGGCTTTAAGAAAACAACGGCATCATCTCCAATCCGGAGGTGGTACCCGACCTCGAGGATCTCTATCAAAAAAAGCCAGGCTTCAAGAAGCCAACGGCATCATCTCCAGTCTCGAGGTGGTACCCAACCTCAAGGACCTCCATCAAAAAGAAGTTAGACTCCAAGAAGCATTTAGCACCATTGCAGGATTCGAGATGGTACCCTGTCTCGAAGGCTCCTCTCAAAAAGAAAAATAAGCACTTCGAGCTCCATCCATAAGGGTTCGACCTCAGGATATCGCCTGAAGTTTGGCGACCCCTCATCTGGGACCTATCTACAACGCCTTAAAGGCTATTTACATCATGTTCAAAGCAAGTTTCCAGGTGCCTAAAGCTAACCCTCACTCAGAGATCGCTCTCGAAAATTTCCAGGCTCAAGGTACTATTTTCGTATGACCCAAGGGTCCCGACGGTCCGAATCTATCGGATCAATTCAAGCTTGGCCCGAGGAACAACAGAGGGCTCCAAGAGGTGCCGTTTTTATCAACCGAAGACCAGAAAGAATACTCGCATCCGGGTTAGATATGGACAATAGTCAGCAGTTGCATACATTCAGAAGTCTCCACAAAAGTATAAAGAATATGGCAAGCATCAAAGATGAAAGTTGAGAAAATATCTTTATATTCATAAACGTTTGGTTACAACAGCCCACGAGGGGTCCTTACATATGATTACAAAAGCCCATAAGGGGTCCTTACACAGAAACAAAGAAGCGAAGGGGTGCACACCCATAGTAAAAGCCTAAGATCCTAGTCTACCCTCGAAGGCCCATCTCCGGTAGCAGCATCTCCGAGCGCCACCTCCTCGAACTTGCATCCTCGAAGGTGATCCCTTCAACCGCCACCTCCTCTAGGTTCCCAGCTCGATCCCACGGAATAATATCTCCCAGGGAGAAGATGAAGAAGAGGAAAGAGGAAGGATGCAGAAGAGGCAGAGAAAAGAGACATGGCCCGTCGAAGCCGAAGGTTGAAGATTTGGCGGGCACCATCCTCAGTGGCCAGTTGTGCCATTTTATCCCTTAGGAAAAAACCCAAGGAATGAAGTGCCACACTAGGCCAGGGTAGGAGAGTGAGCAGCGGTCTATAATCCGAACACTCTCCCAAGCAGCGGTGTAGAGTCCAAATGTCCTTCTAGATCGGAAGAAGTTGGCCGCCCCTGTATCATCACCTCGAGCAAATAACGACAGCAGTAACAGGCGTAACAATAACAACAATAGCGAAAACGGTATGATCTCGCTCGACAAGGGGAAGCTCAGGCAGAAGGCCATCACACAGCCGATGAAAATGCTGCCATACAACCTTAAAGGCGTAAAACCCAAACATGGTGGTTAGCAATGGATAAAGATAGTGAGAAGAAAGGGATGAATGAATAGAGAAAAGCACTCGGATAAAGAGATACTGTCGGAATGCCCCCATTTATAGGGAGTGATAACACGACCATCAATACCTCTGAAAGACGGATCGGCAGGTGCAATCAATGCGTTCTTGAAAAACTAAATCGACTGAGGTACTGTCACTTTGAAGAATGGGAATCGACAGTGCATTGAATGACGCTAAAAAGACAAGTCCATGGGATGTCCCGGTTATCGTGAAAGCCCATGTCATAGGTTACGTCACCGGTATGACGTCGTCGCGGAAATCCCGAAGGGTCGGATGTCAAAATCGTTTCCCATCGCTTCGTTCTAGGAAATGCGGACACTATCTGTACACGGTGAAATCGGAGGGTCCAATTTCCCGTCATTAAGGCATTCCAGAAGACCATCTCGGAGCCCCGAGGCCGCAAAGCTGTGACCGAGTTCCCTCCCTCGAGGCTCGTCGACGCCCGGCCTAAAGGCATTATTGACTGTTGCAAGGGAGTTCCCAAGACATGCGGCTAAGTCTGACAAAACCTAGTCGGCCTACTCTGAATGGCCAACTCTGAACCCGAATCAGGGTGTCATGTCTAGCCATCTCATCTTCATATCTTTACAATTAATGTATTTTATACCGTGAAGGGATTCCCCTTCTATATAAAGGGGATCCTTGTCATTTTGTAAAGGGCGGATGTTGCTCCAACTACTTCACACGAAATATACAAGAACTCTCTCTTTTTCCTCTCTAATATACTCTCTCGATATTGTTGCTCTTATTTATTATCTTCATACTTGTTCTTCATTTATTGCTTATCATTGGCCATAAAGAGCCTTTGCTGATATTTTACAACTGTTAGCCCTCCCCCGATTGCCCTTAATAGCTCGAGCCCGAGCCCAGGAATCAACCTCGAGACCCCGTATCGGTCAGTCCGAGGCCCCGATTGGCTAGCTCATCGGTTTAATTATAAGTCTATTTTAGCTCGTTTTTGTCTCTAAACTTCATACATATAGCATCTTCTGCTTAAACAACTAGCATAAAAATAGATCACGTATTTTTAGAGTCTCATCAACAAATTTAATTGTTATTACCATTTTCACGGTAAGCAGAAAGGATTCTACCTGAGTTAAGCTATGTAAAACAGCCTGAACGAAGAGTAATTCTACCAAGAAATATGAGCTGGATCCCCCTAGGTGAAAGGATTCTACCTAAGTTAAGCTGCGTAAAACAACCTGAGCGAAGAGTATTTCTACCAGGAACTATGAGCTGGATCCCCCTAGGCGAAAGGATTCTACCTGAGTTAAGTTGCATAAAACAACCTGAGCGAAGAGAACTTCTACCCGGAACTATAAGCTGGATCCCCCTAGGCGAAAAGATTCTACCTGAGTTAAGCTACTTAAAACAACCTGAGCGAAGAGTACTTCTACCCGGAACTATGAGCTGGATCACCCTAGGCAAAAAGATTCTACCTGAGTTAAGCTATTTAAAACAAACTGAGCGAAGAGTACTTCTACCCGGAACTATGAGCTGGATCCCCCTAGGCGAAAAGATTCTACTTGAGTTAAGCTACGTAAAACAACCTGAGTGAAGAGTACTTCTACCCGGAACTATGAGCTGGATCCTCCTAGGCGAAATGGTTCTACCTAAGTTAAGCTACGTAAAACACCCTAAGCGAAGAGCACTTTTACCCGGAACTATGAGCTGGATCCCCCTAGGTGAAACGGTTCTACCTGAGTTAAGCTACAAAGACGGGACGTATGAACAGTAGTGATGCATGCTGAAAAATTAAAAAAAATTGAGATTTTAAGGAGCTTACGTTTGGTGACATTCGTTCTTTTAGAATCGCCATTCTGCATTGCTTTGTTCCTGCTTCAAACAAAGAAAAATTTGTGAGTTTTCAAAGTGGTGGTTGGTTTGTATTCTTGAACGCCCTGAGTAGTTTGATTTTGTGCCACTGTTGTCGAAGAAC
This sequence comes from Nicotiana attenuata, assembly GCF_001879085.1. Taxonomy (NCBI): domain Eukaryota; kingdom Viridiplantae; phylum Streptophyta; class Magnoliopsida; order Solanales; family Solanaceae; genus Nicotiana; species Nicotiana attenuata. The sequence continues at coordinate 491,322 of NW_017670652.1, read as the reverse complement.
CGATTCTGTCAGCGTGGTATCGAGATGCTCGGCTTCTCTGTATCATTTTCTGGAGACCTTGGCCTTCCAATGTTGCCCCCAACTGTTTCATACCCAGATGTCCCAGGTACCTCTACCCTTGTCTCTAAGGCAAGGAAATTTATCTTTAAAGTCAAACTCAGTTGTCTTGCACCCAGTAGCAGTTTGTGTCCGTATTGCTTATCAACTTTTCTCATGAAGCAGGTCTTGCTTAGGCAACCTTTTCAGTTTCTTTGAGACACTTTGTTCGCCTTATCAAATGAGATCACAAATGGATTCATGCCTTCGTCAATACCATATATGCCCCAAATTGTGCTCGATGTTACGGGGAAACTGTAGCCAGTTTTGCAGTCATTTCTTTGCTTTGCTTTTGATGCAGGATTAGACCGAAAGGGACTCAAAGAAAAATTAGGGGAAAAAAATAGAATAATAATTGAAAGTGAAAAAGAACTGTGCTTAAACAAAAGGTGTCCCTTTTGTGGAACAGAATAGGGAGACTTATCTAGAGGTATGTGCTGACTTCAATGAATCATGACATGCATTTTGGACTGGACGCCTGATCCGTCTGAGCTGTCTAATTCTCAAAATCCATCGCAAATGTTCATCTTGAAATTGTCTTGGTTGTGTTTATGCCGGAGTATCAAAGACCCTCATTAGGCTAGTAGCGCCCTTTGCAGGTTTTCGCTAACTAACCTCTCTCATTCTCTACTAACCGTCGCCTTATAGTGCCCATCTGGGTTTTCACCAATAAGACTCTCTCATTTATCTGCTCACTGTCGCTTTATAGTGCCCATACGGGTTTTCACCGATAAGACTCTCTCATTTCTTTTTCTCTCTCTCTCTCTCTTTTTTGACTAAGATACTGCATGTGGGAGGTTGCCCAACGCCCTTGGCATGGGGACTTCAAATATTCTCAAAGATCGATCAAAAGTTCCTAACAGGGAAAAGACGAAAAGAACTTTGATGTTCTAAACGTCAATACCACACAAGAGGGGGGGTGATTTGTGTGGTACTCAATTTTCGCTCTAGAAGAACCTGGTTCTTCTAGGTGTACTAACTACTACTGTTTGCGAAATTAAAAGTACATAAAATAAAGAACACAGAGATTTTTTACGTGGAAAACACCTGGCTCAAAAGGTGACAAAAACCACGACCTACTACTCAGTAGGATTTTCCCAAACTTCCACTAAAATCACTGAGCCAAAACAGCATTTACAAAAATTCTTTGTAAACCTAAGGATTAACTTTAATCCCTTTGTAGCACACCGCCTCAACTGTTGCGACAACTTCAAGTTAGCCTATAACTTGAATACTCAAAGTACCTATTACAATTGCTTCTATAAAAGCTGAGAGGTACAACTTTAATCCACCTACTACAATTGAATTGGAAATAAAGAAAGACACATAAAACTCTTTATGGAGTTGGTTCTTCAATCTTGTTCAAGTAGCTTCAGGAGTGCACACTTAAATCTCACATAAATTGCTTGCAAAATCGCCTTGCTCTTTTGCTCTCAATTTAGTTTAACTTCTGCGTATGTGCAATCCCTGTAAAAGAGAACAATCACTGTTATTTAATGAGTTAGTAATTAGAGTTTGATTGAGACTCAATCGCTGATCTTCCATCGAATTTGAGTCCTTGAACAACACAAACTCCAACCCTATCTTTTATCCGGATTGTATTCTCTTCTCATAAGGAGACTTTCTCTCCTTATCCCATATGCAACCTTTTCGATCAGTTTAGGAGATATTGCTGCTTGATCAATGGGACTTATCACCTTCACGTGCATTTCACATGTATAGGTTGACAAACACTGTGCTTCACATGATGGACCCGGTCCATGACTGAGTTCATTTGTCATTCTTCAAAACTTCACCTGTTCTTGGGCCAACAAATTTCCCCTTTTTGATGATGACAAACTCCGTGCTTTTTACTGATCAAAGAACCTGTAAGAACTCAGCTTAACCGTCAACACTTAGCTTAGAAATTTTACTTATCATCAAGGACCAGGTTAATTAGGTTATAAGTATCACTTAATTCAGAATAATGAGTAAAGCACAATACATCTCTTCCCCCTTTTGGCATCATCGAAAAGTTGCATACACAGTGTGAATCCCAGATTTTAATAAGTACTCATGGCCACTGGGGCAACTGCAAGTGAAATCATTGTGCAATTATCAATAATCAACAAACATATTTAAACAATTAAGATCAGAATCATCATCGAACAAGAGAAAACAGCAGTTGTCATTGATAAACATATAGTTCCACAAATAGTCCACAAAAAGAAAGAAAAACTTCCAAAACATGAGCAAAAAAAATAGAACATCCCTAATCCGGGTCACTGGGGGTCACTGGGCTGGTTCAGAAGACAAGTGCTGGGAGACCTAGGGCTTGGAGGAACTAGAGGGTTGAGACTGGAGAAGGTTTAGCATATTCTAAAGCATTCCATCACTTTTCTCCTTTTCTTTTGCTAGCTCAGTTCTAAGGCTATCTCTCTCAGATTCCAACTCAGCTACTCGAGCCTTGAGCCTAGCAATTTCATCATCCTTAGTTCCATATTCCTGCACCAAAGCCCTGACCTTGTTGTTTATGGGTGTCCTCAGAGATGAACCAGGTTCAACTGGGATGGAATTGACTGGATAGTCACAAGCCAGCAGGGTCTTAACACCAAAATGCTCCTTGCTTGATGTCATTTCCCATTTCTTCAAAGGCACATTTAGCCTGTCCAGCACAATAGTCAATATGAACCCATATGGAGTGGCATGAGCCTTAGAGCCATTGATGACCCTGTCGAGCAATTTGACAATGAAAGCAGGCCAGTTGATTTGCATTCCTCTCACCAAGCACTCCATAAGAACCAGGTCCATGTAATTTGCAGTGTGCCTTCTCTCCTGTCTAGGCAAGAGGCACTTGTTGACAAATTCAAACAAGACCTTGTGCTCAGGCCTCATTTCACTTTTCTGCACAAATCTGGCTTCAGGCACATCTCTAGAGTCACAGAACCTCCTAGTGATTTCAAGAGCAGTAGGGAGAGAATCCAGATATGGCCACCTTTGCCTTGTATAGTCATCATACCCTTCAGTAGGTATGTCCAGGATCTCACCCAGTTTGACTGCATCAAACTTCACTTTGACTCCTTTCACCAGGCTGGTGACTACTCCATCCTTCACAGCAGCATTGGCCATAAATTCAATCAATTCATTCCTGGCCAGCCTCCCATCCATTTCAAGGACCATGTCCTTCCAACCTTGTGCAGCTAAAGCATCCACCAGTCTCATCATCCCTGGTTCTTCCAGGTCCTTCAGCAATCTACCTTTCAAGATTTTTCTCCTGCCAAAAATGGCAAACTTATCCTGCTCCTTCTCAGATTCCTCTTCTTCTTCTTCTCCACTCCACTCTTCATCTTCTTCAGTAATTTTCTTTTGCTTGCCTTTCACTGCAGATCTTGTCCTCTTGGCCAATGAGGGTTCAGCAGACACAGGTATAGGAGAAGACTTCTTGGAAGAAGTCTTGGACTTTTTAGATTTTGGTGTAGGAACCTCCACTNTGTGATCTAGTTTTGACTCCAGATGATGGATCAGTAATAATGTTCTCAATGGGATGAGAACCTTGATACTTGTGAGGTTTCACAACCAACTGGTTTCTACTAAATGTTTCTCCCGCGTTCTGCTGCTGAGGAACAGGGTCATGAACAGGTTCCTTTAAGGAATTTATTTCAATTTCTCTTTGATTAGTTCCCCCTGTCAGGTTTCCCTGGATGGAAGAACCTGTTCCATCACCTGTTCCTTCTGTTGGAGCCACTTTGACTTGTGCTGATGCTTCAGTCAAGTCCTTTACCAATCCAATGGCTTCATCTTCATGTTCCTATCTCTCAGAAAAAGTGTTAGTTTCATCAAATACTACATGTACACTTTCTTCTACACACAAAGTTCTTTTATTGAACACTTTATATGCTTTGCTATGTGAAGAATATCCCAAGAATACTCCCTCATCACTTCTGGGATCAAACTTACCTAGGGAGTCCTTTCCATTATTGTGCACATAGCACTTACAACCAAATGCCCTAAGATGGGATATGTTTGGTTTTCTCCCTTTAAGTAACTCATAGGGAGTCTTCTCTACAAGAGGTCTAGTCATGCATCTATTGATTATGTAACATCCGATGTTTACAACCTCTGCCCAAAAGCTGTGAGGCAGTTTACTAGAAAGCAGCATGGTCCTAGCCATGTCCTCAAGAGTCCTATTATTTCTTTCAACTACTCCATTTTGTTGAGGAGTCATAGGGGCAGAGAAATTATGATCTATACCATTTTTATCACGGAATTCACCAAACTTGGAGTTTTCAAATTCAGTTCCATGATCAGACCTAATGGATGCAAGTTGATTTCCTAATTGTTTTTGAGTTTTTCTAACAAATGCAGTAAACATGTCAAATGCTTCATCTTTACAAGTTAGAAATAGAACCCAAGTAAATCTAGAATAATCATCAACAAGCACCATTACATATTTCTTTCCACCTCTGCTCATGGTTCTCATTGGACCACAGAGATCCATATGGACCAGTTCCAACGACTTGGTTGTGCTTACCATTTTCTTGCTTTTAAAGGATGATCTTACCTGCTTCCCCCTTGCACATGCCTTACAAACATTGTCTTCCTTGAACTTGCTGTTGGTCAACCCTATCACCAAGTCCTTAGAGACTAATTTGTTTAGCTGATTCAAACTGGCATGACCAAGTCTTTTGTGCCACAGGAGGGGATCATTAACCAACACACTTAGGCAAGTGAGTTCATTTTCTGAGAGAGTGGACAAATCTACAATGTAAATATTGTTAACTCTCTTTCCCTGCAAAACAATCTTGTCAGTGGTAAGGTTAATCACAAAGCATTTAGTAGAGGTGAATGCTACAAGGTTACCTTTGTCACACAGTTGTGACACACTGATCAGGCTATATTTCAAGCCATCTATCAAGTAGACATTCTCAATGGAGTGAGAGTCTGTCTTACCTACCTTTCCAACGCCAATGATCTCACCTTTCTTTCCATTCCCAAAGGAGACATTACCTCCTTTTAAGTCCTCAAGTGAAAGGAACTGGTCCTTGCTCCCAGTCATATGTTTTGAGCAGCCACTATCCATATACCATATTTGGCTACTTCCTTTCACTTGGACCTGCAAAAAGAAATCAGGGGTTAGTCTTAGGAACCCAAACTAGTTTGGGTCCCTTTCTATAGGCAAAAGGATGAATCAAATTCTTTCTTACCCACCCAGGCAGCTTACTTTTCTCTTGAACAAAGGCTTTGTTCTTTTGACTGGCCTTTTCTTTTGCATTACATTCATTTTTGTAATGGCCAGTCTTGCCACAGTGTGTGCAGACTTTATTCTCAGGAAGAGTGGGGTACTTGCTTTTAGGGTCCCACTTTGGTGCTTGAGTCACATAGCCAAGTCCTCTTTTGTTGCTACTGTGATGCTCTTGCAACCAAGAAAGTGCATCAGAAGCCTTGTTCTATTTGCAAGTTCTCTCTAGTTCATGTTTCACTTTTCTTAGATCTTCTTTTAGGACCTTAATCAATTCATCCTTCTTGTACAACTCATCCTACATTTTTCCTAAGTTTTCCTCTAGAGTGAGATATGTGTGATCAGCTTTCTTCTTTCATGTTCCTAGTTTCAGTTTTAAGTTTTCAGGCCTATGTTCTAGGACACTGGTGTCAAGTTCAAGAACCTGGTTCTTCAACTCAACATTTTTGCTATCACTCTCATTAGCCCTAGACTCTAGACTTTTGCATTTTGCTTTTAGGATCACACATTCCCTAGACAAGTCTTCCTTCTCATGGTTAATTATTTCAGACTCATCAATGAAGTATAGTAATAACTCAGCTAGCCTTTCTTTAGATAGAAATTTAATCTTGTCTTTGAGACGAAGAATACTTACCTCTTGTTCATCATCTGATTCTCCAATATCCATAAGGGCCTGTTCATCTCCAGCTTCATCTTCTGAGTCCTCATCTGATGTTTCTCCCCAAGCAGCAACCATAGCCTTTGTTGATCCTTTGTTCCTTTTTGGTTGAACCTGTTCCTTCTTCCTGTTCCTTCGTTCAGCCCATTATTTCTTCCACTCAGCTTCCCATTGAGGGCAGTTCTTTATGTGATCAGTCTTACCACACTTGTAGCAACCCTCATTGGTCTATTTCTCAGGAGCCCTTGGTTTGTTGAAGGTTGTACCTCTTGAAGAGCCCTTTCCTCTCATTAGGTACTTTTTGAAATCCCTTGTGATCATAGCCATTTCATCATCCTCCAGATCTGAACCTTCAGCAATTCTGAGAGCCAAACTTCTTTCCTTCTTGGGTGTATCCATCATCATAATTTTCCTTCTCAGTTCATAGGCAGTAAGATTTCCAATTAGTTCATCCAGCTTGAGGGTAGCAATATTCTTAGATTCCTGAATAGCAGTGATTTTGCTTTCCCATGAGACTGGCAAAACCCTTGTTAAGATTTTCTCAACCTTGTCTTCTTCAAGAATAATCCTTCCAAGGGACTTAAGTTCATTTGTCAGTGTAGTGAACCTAGTATACATCTCTTGGATAGTTTCTCCTTCCTTCATAGTAAAATTCTCATATTGAAAATATAGCAGTGTTCCTCTGGACCTCTTCACTTGAGGTGTTCCTTCATGAGCCACTTGCAAAGTCTCCCAGATTTCCTTAGCAGTGGTACAACTTTGGATCCTGTTGTACTCATCTGGACCTAGTCCACACACAAGCCATTTCTTGGCTTTAGCATTTTTCTCCCACTTCTTTAGGTCTTCAGCAGTGCAGTCAGCCCTTGTCTTTGGCACATCCACTCCTTCCTCATTCTTCTTTGTAATTGCTAGAGGACCATCAGTGACTATGTCCCAGAGTTCATAATCTTCTCCTATGATGTGATCCCTCATCCTGTTCTTCCACCAAGAATAGTACTGTCCATTGAAGAGTGGAGGCCTAGCAGTGGATTGCCCTTCCCAGTTCCCAGGTGGTGCAGTCATTTTGATCTTTTCCTAAGGTGTTAGCCTCTTCAAGAATAACCTGCTCTGATACCAATTGATGTTCTAAACGTCAATACCACACAAGAGGAGGGGTGATTTGTGTGGTACTCAATTTTCGCTCTAGAAGAACCTGGTTCTTCTAGGTATACTAACTACTACTGTTTGCAAAATTAAAAGTACATAAAATAAAGAACACAGAGATTTTTTACGTGGAAAAAACCTGGCTCAAAAGGTGAAAAAAAACCACGACCTACTACTCAGTAGGATTTTCCCAAACTTCCACTAAAATCACTGAACCAAAACAGCATTTACAAAAACTCTTTGTAAACCTAAGGATTAACTCTAATCCCTTTGTAGCACACAGCCTCAACTGTTGCAACAACTTCAAGTTAGCCTATAACTTGAATACTCAAAGTACATATTACAATTTCTTCTATAAAAGCTGAGAGGTACAACTTTAATCCACCTACTACAATTGAACTAGAAATAAAGAAAGACACATAAAACTCTTTATGGAGCTGGTTCTTCAATCTTGTTCAAGTAGCTTCAGGAGTGCACACTTAAATCTCACATAAATTGCTTGCAAAATCGCCTTGCTCTTTTGCTCTCAATTTAGTTTAACTTCTGTGTATGCGTAACACCTATAAAAGAGAACAATCACTGTAATTTAATGAGTTAGTAATTAGAGTTTGATTGAGACTCAATTGTTGATCTTCCATCGAAGTTGAGTCCTTGAACAACACAAACTCCAACCCTTTCTTTTAGCCGAATTGTATTCTCTTCTCATAAGGAGACTTTCTCTCCTTATCCCATATGCAACCTTTTCGATCAGTTCAGGAGATATTGCTGGTTGATCAATGGGACGTATCTCCTTCACGTGCATATCACATGTATAGGTTGACAAACACTGTGCTTCACATGATGGACCTGGTCCATGACTGAGTTCATTTGTCATTCTTCAAAACTTCACCTGTTCTTGGGCCAACAACCTTGAACTGAATTACAACTTTTGGAACCGTTTATATAGGAAAAACCGTAAAATAAAACAAACTTCTGCCCCAATTTTGGAGTACTAGGAATATGGATTTACATTGTGATGGGACCGAACCCAGGGTAAGGCTGCCTATGTATCCTTTCGGAATCAGGTCGGACGTAGTACAATGACTTCGAAGCTTTGTTGTTTGGACTATTTTTTTCTTTATTCTTCTTTTTTTTTTTGCAAGTACACAGGTTCCAGAAGGTGCAAAACAAAGAAGACAAATATGGCTCAAAAGTGTTAACAAAAGGGTGACACCTGTTTGGAATAGCGAGCAAATGAAAGCCTTCGTCATCTCGATCTGAGAAAATTAATGCGTGAAAATTCTACAGTGGGTATATATCAGACATAATATCTTTTGACTGCATCTGCATTAATAGTCATGTCTGGTACCCGTCCTTCTTTATCTACCAAGTGCAAGGCCCCTTTTGGTAACACTTTCTTGATGATGTAGGGTCCTTGCCAGTTCGGGGCGAACTTTCCTTTATCTTCTACCTGGTGCGTAAGCATGCATTTCAAAACGAGCTGGCCTACCTCAAACAGCCTTGGGCGCACTTTCTTATTGTAAGCGCATGCCATTCTTTGCTGGTATAACTGGCCGAAACACACTGCTGCTAGCCGTTTTTCATCGATCAACATCTGTTGTTCTAATCGGGTCTTGACCCAATTAGTGTCTTCAATCTCTGATTCCACAATAATTCGGAGAGAGGGAATTTCGACTTCAGCGGGTATTACAGCTTTAATTCCATATACAAGCAGATACAGAGTTGCACCAATAGATGTGCGAACAGTCGTGCGGTATCCCAAAAGAGCAAAAGGAAAAACTTTTCATGCCATTTCCTGGAACCTTGGATCATCTTCCTAAGAATCTTCTTGATGTTCTTGTTTGCCACTTCAACGGCTCCATTGGCTTTTGGCCGGTAAGGGGTAGAATGGCGATGCATGACTTTAACCAAAATGAATCTATGCCCATTTGAAGCCTTTGGCTCGATTGGCCCAATAAAATCCATTCCCCAAGCAACGAAAGGCCAAGGAGAGGACATGGGATGCAACTCCGAATGAGGCGAGTGATCAGGTCACCATGAATCTGGCATTGGTGACACTTGCGAACAAATCTGAAGCAATCTCGCTCCATAGTCAGCCAATAATACCCTGCCCGCAGAATCTTCTACGCCAAAACATATCCATTCATGCGAGGTCCGGATACCCCCGAATGCACTTCACTCATGATCCGCTTCGCTTCTGTAGCATCTATGCATCTCAACAAGTTTAAATATGGGGTCCTCTTGTACAGAATTTCCCCATTTAGGAAGAAACCACTGGCAAGCCGTCTTATAGTTCTTTTTGATCTCCCTAGGCATACTCTGGATATTTTTTTCTCTTGTTTTCAGGAATCGTTTTATGTCATGATACCATGGTTCACCATCTGGTTCTGTCTCAATTGTACTGCAGTAACCGTGTTGATTCCGAACTTGGATTTCTAGTGGATCAATATGAGTGCTGTCTGGATAAGGGAGCATCGAGGATAAAGTAGCCAAGGCATCGGCTAGCTGGTTGTGAAACCTGGGAATGTACCTGAACTCGATGGATTTGAATCTTTTGCTCAAGTCTTGCACACATTGTCTGTATGGAGTAAGCTTGATGTCTCGAGTCTCCTATTCGCCTTGGTCTTGCCGGATAAGCAAATCGAAATCTCCCATAACCAATAGTTCATGCACATCCAAATCGATGGTCATTTTCAGACCCATGATACAAGCTTCGTATTTTGCCGTATTATTGGTACAGAAGAACCGAAGTCGGGCCGCTGCAGGGCAATGATGTCCAATAGGTGAGATGAGGATTTCCCCGATCCTAATTCCCTTGATATTGACAGCCCCATCCAAATACATTTTCCATACAGGGTGATCGTCTGGAACTACTTCCTCTATTGAGTTGACCTCTTCGTCTGGGAAGTTTGTTCTAAGTGTCCTGTATTCATCATCAACTGGATTCTCTACCAAATGATCTGCCAAAGCCTGTGCTTTCATCGCGGTGCGAGTGACGTAGACGATGTCGAACTCTATGAGCAGGATTTGCCATTTTGCGAGCCTGCCAGTGGGCATTGGCTTTTGGAAGATGTACTTCAAAGGATCTATTATGGATATGAGGTAAGTAGTGTAGGCCAAAAGATAATGTCTCAGCTTCTGAGCGACCCAAGTCAAGGCACAACATGTCCTTTCCAAAAGGGTGTACTTAACCTCATAATTGGTGAACTTCTTGCTCAAATAATAGATTGCCTGTTCCTTTTTGCCTGTCGCATCATGCTGCCCCAGAACGCATCCAAAGAAATTATCCATCACCGATAGATATAAAAACAAAGGCCTACCAGGTTCAGGTGGGACCAGTATAGGGGGTTTCGACAGATAATCTTTGATCCTGTCAAAAGCTTTTTGGCAATCGTCCGTCCACTTGATAGCTGCATCCTTTTTCAGCAACTTAAAGATGGGCTCGCACGTGGTTGTGTACTGAGCAATGAACCTACTGATGTCGTTCAACCTCCCGAGAAAACTCATGACTTCCTTTTTGTTCTTCGGGGGTGGCAGATCTCGAATGGACTTTTATCTTAGATGGATCTAATTCGATGCCTCTCCCACACTCGACTGGATTAAGCTTAAGGGCATACCTTCGAAGCCGTTTGAAGAACTTTTTCAAATCGCACATGTGATCAGCTTGTGTCTTTGATTTTATGATGACATCATCGACATATACTTAAATATCTTTGTGCATCATGTCGTGAAAAATGGTGGTCATGGCCCTCATGTAAGTTGCCCCTGCATTCTTTAAACCGAATGGCATGGCCCTGTAACAATAAGTACCCCATGGAGTGGTGAAAGTGGTCTTTTCTGCATCATCCTCATCCATTAGAATTTGGTGGTACCCAGCGTAGCAATCCACGAACAATTGTATCTCATACTTTGTGCAATTATCTACAAGAATGTGGATATTTGGCAAAGGAAAATTATCCTTTGGACTTGCTTTGTTCAGGTCCCTATAGTCAACACAGGCTTTGGTTTTTCCATCCTTCTTTGGCACAGGCACAACATTTGCCACCCAGGTGGTGTATCGGACAGCTCTGACCACATTGGCGCTCAGTTGCTTCATTATTTCCTCTTTGATTTTGTCACTCAAGTCTGTTTTAAATTTTCGTTGCTTTTGTTGGACAGGTGGAAAACCAGGATACGTAGGAAGCCTATGAACTACTAGATCAGCACTTAAACCCGGCATATCATCGTAAGACCAAGCAAACACATCTTTGTATTGAAATAAAAGTTGAATCAAGGCATCTCTGGTTTTTTTTCAGTGTGAATGCTTATCTTCGTTTCTCTAACTTCTTCATGGCTTCCGACATTAATCGGCTCAGTTTCATTGAGGTTGGGCTTAGGCTTGTTTTCAAATTGTTCCAACTCTCTTTTTATTTCCTCAACAACCTCATCTTCATCATATTCAACCTCTTGATGCATTATTTCGATATTAGACAGCTTTTTAAGATCTGGGTGTGAATTCCACATGTATGTCATGTTATTAAAGCCGGCATTAACAAAACTAAAATGGAAATAAAATAATAGGAATTAGGAAAAGGAAAAGATACAAAACTTAATAGGAAACTGAACTGCATTTCATTGAATTCGAAAGGATAGAAGGGTTAACATCAAAACAAAACAATCATACTGAGATGTTTGGATTACAACCCTGAAAGTAACCCAAAAACAAAAGAAGCTGCAAAAGCAAACTACCAAGACTCCTTCCTTGTAGGGAGAGGAGTTGCTTCCTAGTTTTTGAGCATGGTTTCTGGGCCAATTAGTTGCATATCGTCACGACTAGTGTTGGCCTGAAGCCTAAGCCAAAAGTACCCTGGTTAGTGAACGGAGAAATAGGCTCTGAAATTCCTTGCAATGATGCCCCAAGCCTCTTCCTGGATCATAACCTTGTCTCAGTATAAGTGCAGCCACCACTACAGATGTGGCGGAAAGACGAGGATGCAAAATGGGCTTTCCTTCCTCAACATGGTCCACAGCAACCACTTCAAAAGCTTGATAGACAATGGACTCATACCCTTCCTTGGCCTCAATACAGGGGATTAATGGGTCTTTATATATGGAAGACTCGTCTTCCCCGTGAACAATAATTTCTTGCCTGTCATTTTCAAATTTGAGCATCTGATGCAAGGTGGATGGCACAGCTCGGGCCGTATGGATCCATGGCCTTCTAAGAAGAAAGTTATAAGAAGTGACCATGTCCACTACTTGGAAGACAATCTCAAAGTCAACCGGCCCAATCGTCATAGTGAGGTTGATCTCCCCAATGGTATCTCTCGCTGAGCCATCAAAAGCTCGGATGCGAACATTGCTGGGTCGGATTCTGTCTATATTGATCTTCATGCTTTGCAAGGTAGAGAGAGGGCATAGATCTACACTTGATCCTCCATCAACCATGACTCGCTTTACATAATGCCCCTCACATTTGACCATCAAGTGCAAAGGCCTATTATGCCCGGCTCCCTCCTCGGGAAGTTCATCATCAGTAAAGGAGATTTTTTTTACCTTGAAAAAATTGTTGCCCATCTTCTCTAACTGATTCACTGTGGTCTCCTCTGAGACATGTGCCTCGTTTCGAATCTTGATTAGTACACGGGCATGCTCTTTGGAATGTATGAGCAGAGATAGTAGAGAGATTTGGGCAGGAGTCTTTCTCAGCTGGTCGATGATTGAGTAATCCTGAACTTTCATATTTTTCAAAAACTCTTCTGCCTCTGCTTCAGTGACCGGTTTCTTTATTGGCATTGGCCGTCTCTGATTTGCTTGGCCTTCCTCAACTCTTCTGGTGAGTAACATCTCCCCCATCAAGTCAAACCTCTAGTTTCCCCCACTTCCTCTATGATTTCCTTGCCTTTGTAGGTCATCACAGTTTTGTTGTAGTTCCAAGGAGTGGTTTTCCTGTTTGTCACAGGGGGTTGCACGGCAGGTTTGATTATGATCGGCTCTGTTATACCTTTCGTACCTCCCTGATTCTACCTTGTGACGGGGTGGCCTCCAAGTACATACAACCTTGGGCTTGGATCGTTGGAGCGAACTTCCCAACCTCGAGACCTTGGGAACAAATAAAGTTACCTTTTTTGGAGCTCGGGGCGCCTTTCACAATCAACGGCACATCTCGGCTTGGACTTACTTCTAGACCTGTTCCTTCCTGAATTGCACCCACTGTCATTTCTGCTCGACCGAGCGGCTTGGATTCTTGATCTCGGCCGATCATTCCCACAAAATGAACATCATTGTGTGCTGGCAACGGGTTGTTTGTCACATTAGGAGGGTCCTCGCCATTCGTCACTACAATCAGTTTTTCAGAAATGACTCTCTCTATGGCTCTTTTCAGAGTCCAACAGTCATCAGTGCTATGCCCCGGGGCACCTGAATGATATTCAATCTAGCATTTGCTTGAAATCCATGTGAATCAGGATGCATATGGTGGGGAGCGATGGGTCCAATCACGCCCATTTGCTTCAACTTCTGGAATAGACTAGAGTATGATTCAGCCAAGGGAGTGAATTTTTCCGCCAGCCTCTGCTCTCGAGTCTCGGCCATAATCCTGCCTGGGACGAGCATTGTAGGGTGCCCGAAAATTTTACTGCTGAGGTCGGGGGATCCTTGGAGCTGGTGCCCGTACCTGCTGATTGGGAGGCCGAGTGTAGGATTGAGAATTAAACACTGCATATTGTGGTGGGCCCACGGAGTATTGAGGAATTGGCGGGGGATAATAATGTTGAGGGTAGTTGTATTGCCCCTGCTGAATTTGCACATAAGGGTGTGATGCCCCTCTTTGAACTTCTCTGGATCCCGAAGTCATCATGGACCCTTCATCTCTTTTCTTTCTATTTGCCATACTTCCCAAGCCATTTTGGATCGCTTGAGTGGTGGCTTTGAGAGCAGCTTGATTTACGATTCTGCTAATCTTGAGGCCATTTTCGACCATTTCCCCTATCTTGATTGCTTTGCAAAAGGTCTGCCCATTGCGGACATCATGTTTTGGAAATAATCAGGCTCTTGAGCCTCTAGAAAAACAGTGATCAACTCATGGTTATCTATTGGTGGCTTAACTCTAGCCGCTTGCTCCCTCCACTTGATGGCATACTCCCTAAAACTTTCGGTCGACTTTTTTTTCATATTGGACAAGAAATTACGATCCGGCGCAATATCAATATTGTACTGAAATTGTTTGGCGAAGGCCTCGGCCATGTCATCCCAAACATGCCAGTGAGAGATATCTTGGTCAATGAACCATTCGGAAGCTACCCCCACAAAGCTTTCCCCAAAATAGGCCATCAGCAGCTCTTCTTTTCCTCCTGCACCCCTCAGCTGGTTTTAGTACCTTTTCAAGTGGGCGATAGGGTCGTCGTGTCCATCATATTTCTCAAATTTTGAGGTCTTGAACCCTCGTGGCAAATGGATGTGAGGGAACATGCATAGATCACTAAATGAAACACTTTTGTGACCACCTAGTCCCTGTATGTTCTTTATATTCTGTTCAAGACTTTTCATTTTCCTGGCCATCTCATCTGGCTCAAATGTAATGGCAGGCTTTTCATTTTCCACTGGTGACTCGTATTGAGGAGTCTGATTATATGGAGCCGAGACCCTGAAAGCCATATTTGGAGAATAGTATTGGCCATCATAAGCATGAGATGGTGGCTCATTGTTAGCATGAGATGGTGGCTTATTGTTTGGCCTTGTCACAGGAGGTGGTGGCGGGATTGTATATACCGGTGCGCCAGACACGACGAGAGGGGTGTTCCTGACCGGTGCGATTGGAGTTCGCATATTAGAGGTACCAGGGGCAGCATGGAGTCTGTAGTTTGGCACATACCCTGGTTGTAGAATGTGATCGCTCGTTGCATGGAGCGGTGGTTGAGTAGCCTGGGGTACGGTGGAAGTTCCCTCCGAGGGACCCTGCGGTGGAGGTTGACCGGAAACCCAAGCTTGATATACATCTGAAGTTGCTATCTTAACTTTCTTATTTCCTCCGACTCTTGCTCAACTGACTGGCACTGGGGATTGTCAGTGACGAACTCGATTTCATCACTATTATCCATTACCACCGTTCCCTTAGATCTTGTGAAGTAATGATGTGTTGCCAGTTTCACCACAAACATACCACCTTAAGCTTACTATATAAGAGATAACAAACGTGTAAGGGTTAAGCATTTTACATATATGAATCTGTTGGCCCAAGAACAGGTGAAGTTTTGAAGAATGACAAAGGAACTCAGTCATGGACCAGGTCCATCATGTGAAGCACAATGATGATCAATCTACGCATGTGAGATGCACGTGATGGAGATAGTCTCATTGATCAAGCAGCAATATCTCCTGAAGCTGATCGAAAAGGTTGCATATTGGATAAGGGGAGAAAGTCTCCTTATGTGAAGAGAACACAATCCGGATAAAAGATAGTGTTGGAGTTTGTGTTGGTTAAGGACTCAACCTCGATGGAAGATCAGCAATTGAGTCTTAATCAAACTCTAATTACTAACTCATTAAATAACAGTGATTGTTCTCTTTTATAGGTATTTGCACAAACGCAGAAGTAACACTAAATTGAGAGCAAAAGAGCGAGGCAATTTTGCAAGCAATTTATGTGAGATTTGAGTGTGCATTCCTGAAGCTACTTGGACGAGATAGAAGAACCAATTCCATTGTGTCCTTCTTTTATTCTAGTTCAATTGTAGTAGGTGATTTAAACTTGTACCTTTCAGCTTTCATAGAAGCATTTGTATTAGGTACTTAGAGTGTTCAAGTTATATGCTAACTTGAAGTTTTCACAACAGGGAGGCTGTGTGCTACAACGGGATTAGAGGTAATCCTTAGGTTTACAAAGAGTTTTGTAAATGCTGTTTTGGCTCGGTGACTTTAGTGGAAGTTTGGAAAAATCCTACTGAGTAGTAGGTCGTGGTTTTTTCACCTTTTGAGCCAGGTGTTTTCCACGTAAAAATCTCTGTGTTCTTTATTTTATGTACTTATTATTCCGCAAACAGTAGAGTTAGTATACCTAGAAGAACCAGGTTCTTCTAGAGCGCAAAATTGGGTACCACACAAATCTCCCCCCCCCCCTTGTGTGGTATTGATGTATAAAACATCAATTGGTATCAGAGCGGGTTATCCTTGAAGAGGCTAACACCTTAGGAAAAGATCAACATGAGTGCACCACCTTGGAACTGGGAAGGGCAATCCACTGCTAGGCCTCCACTCTTCAATGGTCAGTACTATTCTTTGTGGAAGAACAGGATGAGGGATCACATCATAGGGGAAGACTATGAACTCTGGGACACAGTCACTGATGGTCCCCTAGCAACCACAAAGAAGAATGTTGAAGGAGTTGATGTGCCAAAGACAAGAGCTGATTGCACTGCTGAAGACCTGAAGAAGTGGGAGAAAAATACCAAGTCCAAGAAATGGCTTGTGTGTGGACTAGGTCCAGATGAGTACAGTAGAATTCAAAGTTGTACCACTGCTAAGGAAATCTAGGATACTTTGCAAGTGGCTCATGAAGGAACACCTCAAGTGAAGAGATCTAGAGGAACACTACTGTATTCTCAATATGAGAATTTCACCATGAAGGAAGGAGAAACCATCCAAGAGATGTATACAAGGTTCACCACACTGACAAATGAACTTAAGTCTCTTGGAAGGATTATCCATGAAGAAGACAAAGTTGAGAAGATTTTAACAAGGGTCCTGCCAGTCTTTTGGGAAAGTAAAATTACTGGTATCCAGGAATCAAAGAATATTGCTACTCTCAAGCTGGATGAACTAATTGGAAACCTTACTGCCTATGAACTGAGAAGGTAAACCATGAAAGCGGATGCACTCAAGAAGGAAAGGAGTCTGGCTCTCAGAATTGTTGAAGGTTCAGATCTGGAGGATGATGAAATGGCTATGATCACAATAGATTTCAAAAAGTACCTGATGAGAGGAAAGGGATCTTCAAGAGGCACAACCTTCAAAACAAACCAAGGGCCTCCTGAGAAACAGACCAATGAGGGTTGCTACAAGTGTGGCAAGACTGATCACATGAATCAAGAATTGTCCTTAATGGAAATTGAGTGGAAAAAGAAAAGGCTGAACGAAGGAACAGGAAGAAGGAACAGGTTCAACCAAAAGGAACAAAGGTTCAACAAACGCTATGGTTGCTGCCTGGGGAGAAACATCAGACGTGGACTCAGAAGATGAAGCTGGAGATGAACAAGCGTTTATGGCCATTGGAGAATCAGATGACGAACAAGAGGTAAGTATTCTTCATCTCAAGGACAAGATTAAATTCCTATCTAAAGAAAGGCTGTCTGAGCTACTGCTACACTTCATTGATGAGTCTGAGATAATTAACAATGAGAAGGAAGAACTATCTAGGGAATGTGTGATCCTAAAAGCCAGGTGCAAAAATCTAGAGTCTAAGGCTAATGAGAGTGAAAGTAAAAACGCTGAGTTGAAGAACCAGGTTCTTGAACTTGACACTAGCGTCCTAGAACTTAGGTCTGAGAACTTAAAACTGAAATTAGGAACAGGAAAGAAGAAAGCTGATCACACACATCTCACCCTAGAAGAAAACTTAGGAAAAATGAAGGAAGAGCTGTACAGAAAGGATGAGCAGATAAGAGTACTAAAAGAAGATCTAGGGAAGGTAAAACATGAACTAGACAGAACTTGTAAATGGAACAAGGCTTCTGATGCACTCTCTTGGTTACATGAACATCACAGTAGCAACAAAAGAGGACTTGGTTATGGGACACAAGCACCTAAGTGGGATCCTAAAAGCAAGTACCTCACTCTTCTTGAGAACAAAATCTGCACACACTGTGGCAAGACTGGCCATTACAAAAATGAATGTAATGCAAAAGAAAAGGTCAGTCAAAAGAACAAAACTTTTGTTCAAGAAAAAAATAGGCTGCCTGGGTGGGCTAAAAGGAATCTGATTTATCCCTTTGCTTATAGAAAGGGACCCAAACTAGTTTGGGTTCCTAAGACTAACCCCTGATTCTATTTTGCAGGTCCAAGTGAAGGGAAGTAGCCAAATATGGTACATGGATAGTGGCTGCTCAAAACACATGACTGGAAGCAAGAACTAGTTCCTTTCACTTGAGGACCTAAAGGGAGGTAATGTCTCCTTTGGAAATGGGAAGAAAGGTGAGATTATTGGGGTTGGAAAGGTAGGAAAGACATACTCTCACTCCATTGAGAATGTATACTTGATAGATGGCTTGAAATACAGCCTGATCAGTGTGTCACAACTGTGTGACAGAGGTAACCTTGTAGCATTCACCTCTACTAAATGCTTTGTGATTAACCTTACCACTGCCAAGATTGTTTTGCAGGGAAAAAGAGTTAACAATATTTATATTGTAGATTTGTCAACTCTTTCTGAAAATGAACTAACCTGCCTAAGTGTGCTGGATAATGATCCCCTCCTATGGCACAAAAGACTTGGTCATGCTAGTTTGAATCAGTTAAACAAATTAGTCTCCAAGGACTTGGTGATAGGGTTACCCAACATCAAGTTCAAGGAAGACAAAGTTTGTGAGGCATGTGCAAGGGGGAAGCAGGTAAGGTCATCCTTCAAAAGCAAGAAAATGGTAAGCACAACCAAGTCGTTGGAACTGGTCCATATGGATCTCTGTGGACCAATGAGAACCATGAGCAGAGGTGGAAAGAAATATGTAATGGTGCTTGTTGATGATTATTCTAGATTTACCTGGGTTCTATTTCTAACTTCTAAAGATGAAGCACTTGACATGTTTACTGCATTTGTTAGAAAAACTCAGAAACAATTAGGAAATCAACTTGCATCCATTAGGTCTGATCATGGAACTGAATTTGAAAATTCTAAGTTTGCTGAATTCTGTGATGAAAATGGTATAGATCATAATTTCTCTGCCCCTAGGACTCCTCAACAAAATGGAGTATTTGAAAGAAAGAACAAGACTCTCGAAGACATGGCTAGGACTATGCTTCTTTCTAGTAAGTTGCCCCATAGCTTCTGGGCAGAGGCTGTAAACACTGCATGTTACATTATCAATAGATGCATGACTAGACCTCTTGTAGAGAAGACTGCCTATGAGTTACTTAAAGGGAGAAAACCTAGTATATCCCATCTTAGGGCATTTGGATGTAAGTGCTTTGTGCACAATAATGGAAAGGACTCCCTAGGTAAGTTTGATCCCAGAAGTGATGAGGGAGTATTCTTGGGATATTCTTAATAGAGCAAAGCATATAAAGTGTTCAATAAAAGAACTTTGTGTGTAGAAGAAAGTGTACATGTAGTATTTGATGAAACTAACATTCTTTCTGAGAGACAGGAACATGAAGATGAAGCCATTGGATTGGTAAAGGACTTGACTGAAGCCTCAGCACAAGTCAAAGTGGTACCAACAGAAGGAACAGGTGATGGAACAGGTTCTTCCATCCAGGGCAACCTGACAGGGGGAACTAGTCAAAGAGGAATTGAAATAAATCCCTTAAAGGAACCTATTCATGACCCTGTTCCTCAGCAACAGAACATGGCAGAAACATCTAGCAGAAACCAATTGGTTGTGAAACCTCACAAGTATCAAAGTTCTCATCCCATTGAGAACATTATCACTGATCCAACATTTGGAGTTAAAACTAGATCACAATTAAAGAATTTGTGTGCTTTTGATGCATTTTTATCTCTTATTGAACCTAAAAATGTTGTTGAGGCTTTGCAGGATGCAGATTGGGTCAATGCAATGTAAGATGAACTCAATCAATTTGAGAGAAGTCAAGTTTGGCATCTAGTTCCAAGGCCCAAAGATAGATCAGTTATTGGTACAAAATGGGTCTTTAGGAACAAACTTGATGAAGATGGGACTGTTACAAGAAACAAGGCAAGACTGGTGGTCAAAGGTTACAGCCAAGAGGAGGGCATAGATTATGATGAGACCTTTGCTCCAGTTGCAAGACTAGAGGCAATCAGACTTCTCATAGCCTTTGCAGCACATATGGAGTCACTCTTCATCACATGGATGTCAAAAGTGCCTTCCTAAATGGCTACCTGAAAGAAGAAGTATTTGTGAAACAACCTCCAGGGTTTGAAAGCAAGGAATGTCCTGAGCATGTGTACAAGCTAGACAAGGCTCTCTATGGACTCAAGCAGGCCCCAAGAGCATGATATGAACGACTATCCAAATTCCTGCTTGAACATGGATACAAAAGAGGTAAAATTGACAGTACCTTATTCTTAAGGGAAAAAGGTAAGGATCTCCTTGTGGTACAAATTTATGTTGATAACATAATCTTTGGGGCCACTACTGATAAGCTAAGTAAGGACTTTCCAAAACTAATGGGGAGTGAGTTTGAAATGAGCATGATGGGTGAACTTAACTTCTTCTTAGGCTTACAGATCAAACAAAGTCCAAATGGAACCATGATTCATCAGCAGAAGTATGCAAAGGAGCTAATCAAAAAGTATAAAATGGGAGAATCTAAAGAAATAGACACACCCATTGCATCTGCCACTAAATTAGATGTTGATGAACCTGGTTCATCAGTTGATCAAAAGTTGTATAGGGGTATGATTGGTTCACTCTTGTATCTTACTGCTAGCAGACCTGACATTGTTTTCAGTGTAGGGCTTTGTGCTCGCTTTCAGGCTAATCCTAAAGAGTCTCACTTGTCTGCTGTCAAGAGGATACTAAGATATTTGAAAGGCACCACTGATTTGTGTCTTTGGTATCCCAAAGGTAGCAATTTCAATCTAGTAGGATATGTTGATGCTGATTATGCAGGTTTTCTAGTGGATAGGAAGAGCACCTCAGGTATGGCACACTTCATTGGTTCATGTCTTGTGTCATGGGCTACTAAAAAGTAAAATTCAGTGGCCTTGTCAACTGCTGAAGCTGAATATGTTGTTACTGCTTCTTGTTGTGCTCAATTGCTATGGATCAAACAGCAGCTGGTAGATTTTGGTATTGAAGTTGGTTGCATTCCTATATTATGTGATGACACTAGTGCTATAAGTATGACAAAGAACCCTGTTCATCACAAGAGGACTAAGCACATAGATGTGGCACCACTTCTTAAGAGATAACTATGAGAAAGGACTGATCTCCATAGAATTCTGTGCTACTGATAAGCAAATTGCTGACATCTTCACTAAAGCACTAAGTAGAGGAAACTTTGAGAGGAACAGGTTGGAATTAGGGATGATTAAGATCACCTAATAAGTCCAGTTCAGAATGCACAATGAAAAAAAAATTATAGAAAAAAATGAAAAAAATATTTATTCTTTTTGGCTAGAAATTCTGAACTTTTGTAAATATCTAGATTAATTTTTGCTCAGCTTCATACTTTAGTTAGTATACTCCTATGACATGTGTATATATGATTCACTGATCTCTTACGAAGTTTTTTCTATTATGATATTTGAGGCATGTTCAAGAGGATTCTATATAAAGAACCTGGTTCATCAGTATGAGTTCATATGAAAGTCAGGTATGTTTTCAATACTTTGCATAATTAGAAAGATTAACAATTCAATCATGAGAGAAGTCCTATACTTGCCAAATTCCTAGAAAATTCAATCCATTGAGGCATTGAACCAGTTTCGTCCATTTAGAACTCTAAAACCGTGATTTTTGCCTAATATCTAGGGAAGCCAAATAATCATTAAAAGTCTGGAACTACAGTTTGATTAGAATTCTATTTGACCTCTGAAAAGTTGTCGTTACTGAATTAATGTCTAATTCACTTTAAATATACACCACATATTTAATCTTCTTCATTATTGTTAAACCGTCAAAAATCTGTTCTTCAACTCCAATTGCTCTCTTCTCCAAAATTCCCAAATCAACTCAAGAAACGAACAAAAATGTCTAACCCACAAGATCATCCTGATTCTCCTCCACCGCCATCTCCCTCAAATTCATCCTCATCTACTCCTCCTAGTGAATCCCCAAAACCCAGGCTTCGAAGGCAGAAGATGTTGGCTCGAAAAACTGTAGCATCTGGTGCTCTAAGAAAGGTGTTAAGTGAAGGGTTGAAAGCTAGTCAAGTGAAAGAAAGCCCGGCTAAAGAGTCTGACTCCAATTCTGAGTCCGAATCCTTTCAATTTGCGAGTGAAGGTGAAGGACATGGGTCTTCTGACACTGAGAAAACTCAAGAAACCCCTGTTGAGGTAAGTTCTTCTGTGGTTGAAAACCAAGAAACTAGGTTTGTGCTGGTTGGCCCCATTAGAAATATTGAGTTGCCTGAGATGCGTAGGAGTGGAGGTAAAAAGAAATCTAAAAAAAAAAATGAGAGAGAGGGTGCATGTGGTGAAGAGAGGGGAAAAGGGAAAGGATCAGTTCTTGCTATATGTGGGGTTACAGAAGAGAGTGGCATAAAGTCAGGGGGAAGTAGTTCTGGGGAAGCAGCTGAAGGATTGGTTCATCTAAGCAAACAAAGAGATGAACCTGGTTCATCTGCTGAGGAAACTCTGGCTGACCTTCTGAAAAGGGTTGGGGCAAGTTATGACCCAAAGAAACGCAAAGCTACCTCACAAAAGGCCCCAACTGTTCCCAAGCCATCTAAGAAAAGAAAGACTTCATCCCCAAAACTTAATGCCCCTTCAGTGCCTAAGGGAAGAGCCACAAGAAGCAGGGTAAAACAAAGTGAAGCTGACTTACAAAAAAGCTCTAGAAGAAAGCAAGAAAAAGAGAATGGAGAAGTTAAAAGCAAAGGTTGCAGAATCCTCTGAGGTTGTAGAGGAAGAAGAGATGGAACTGGTCCATCAAGAAAGGGGTACAACAGTGGAGGTTCCTACACCAAAACCTAAAAGGTCCAAGACTTCTTCCAAGAAGTCTTCTTCTGTGCCTGTGTCTGCTGAACCCTCATTAGCCAAGAGGACAAGGTCTGCAGTAAAAGCAAAACAAGCAAAAATTTCAGATGATGAAGAGTGGAGTGGAGAAGAAGAAGAAGTGGAATCGGAGAAGGAACAAGATAAGTTTGCCATCTTTGGCAGGAGAAAAATTCTGAAAGGAAGATTGTTGAAGGACCTGGTTGAGCCAGGGATGATGAGGTTGATTGACTCGTTAGATGCTCAAGGTTGGAAGGACATGGTCCTTCAGATGGATGGGAAACTAGCCAGGAATGAACTAATTGAGTTCATGGCTAATGCTGATGTGAAAGATGGGGTTGTCAGTAGCTTGGTGAAGGGAGTCTCAGTGCAGTTTGATGCTGAGAAGTTGGGAGAAATTCTGGATATACCCTCTGAAGGGTTTGATGATTACACTAGGCAAAGATGGCCATGCCTGGACTCCTTACCTACTGCCCTTGAGATCACCAAGAGGTTCTGTGATTCAGAGGATATGAATGAAGCCAGGGCTGTGCAGAAAAGTGAGATGAGGCCTGAACACAAGGTTGTGTTTGAGTTTGTCAACAAGTGCCTACTGCCCAGACAAAAGAGAAGACATACTGCAAACTACATGGACCTGGTTCTTATGGAGTGCCTTGAGAGAGGGAAGCAAATCAACTGGCCTGCCCTCATTGTCAAATTGTTAGACAGGGTCATCAATGGCTCCAAGGCTCATGCTACTCCATATGGCTTCACACTGACCACAGTTCTGGATAGGCTAAATGTGCGATTGAAGAAATTGGAGATGGCATCAAGCAAGGAACATTTTGGTATTAAGACTCTTCTGGCTTGTGACTATCCAGTCAATGCCATCCCAGTTGAACCCGGTTCATCCCTGAAGACACCCATCAACAGCAAGGTTAGGACTTTGGTTCAGGAATGTGGAACTAAAGATGCTGAGATTGCTAGGCTCAAGGCTCGTGTGGCTGAATTGGAAACTGAGAGGGATGGCCTTAAAATTGAGCTAGTAAAAGAAAAGGAGAAGAGTGATGGAATCCTCCAGAATATGCTGAACCTTCTCCAGACTCAACCCTCTAGTTCCTCCAAGCCTTAGGTCTCCTAGCACTTGTCTTCTGAACCAGTCTAGTAGCCCCAGTGAACCCCAGTGACCCGGATTAGGGATTTTTCTATTTTTTTGCTCATATTTTGAAGGTTTTTCTTTCTTTTTGTGGACTGTTAATGACAACATATCATGATCAATGACAACAACTGTTTTCTCTTGTTCTATGATGATTCTGATCTTAATAGTTTAAATATGTTTGTTGATTATTGATAATTGCACCATGTTTTCACTTGCAGTTGCCCCAGTGGCCATGAGTACTTTTTAAAATCTGGGATTCACATTAAGTATGCAACTTTTCGATGATGCCAAAAGGGGGAAGATATTGTGCTTTATACATTATTCTGAATAAGTGATATTTATAACCTAATTAACCTGGTCCTTGATGACAAGTAAATCTAGTGTTGGTTAAGCTGAGTTCTTACAGGTCTTTTGATCAGTAAAAAGCGCAGAGTTTGTCATCATCAAAAAGGGGGAATTTGTTGGCCCAAGAAACAGGTGAAGTTTTGAAGAATGACAAAGGAACTCAGTCATGGACCAGGTCCATCATGTGAAGCACAGTGATGATCAATCTACGCATGTGAGATGCACGTGATGGAGATAGTCTCATTGATCAAGCAGCAATATCTCCTGAATCTGATCGAAAAGGTTGCATATTGGATAAGGGGAGAAAGTCTCCTTATGTGAAGATAACACAATCCGGATAAAAGATAGTGTTGGAGTTTGTGTTGGTTAAGGACTCAACCTCGATGGAAGATCAGCAATTGAGTCTTAATCAAACTCTAATTACTAACTCATTAAATAACAGTGATTGTTCTCTTTTACAGGTATTTGCACAAATGCAGAATTAACACTAAATTGAGAGCAAAAGAGCGAGAATTTTGCAAGCAATTTATGTGAGATTTGAGTGTTCATTCCTGAAGCTACTTGGACGAGATAGAAGAACCAATTCCATTGTGTCCTTCTTTTATTCTAGTTCAATTGTAGTAGGTGATTTAAACTTGTACCTTTCAGCTTTCATAGAAGCATTTGTATTAGGTACTTAGAGTGTTCAAGTTACATGCTAACTTGAAGTTGTCGCAACAGTGAGGATGTGTGCTACAACGGGATTAGAGGTAATCCTTAGGTTTACAAAGAGTTCTGTAAATGCTGTTTTGGCTCAGTGATTTTAGTGGAAGTTTGGAAAAATCCTACTGAGTAGTAGGTCGTGGTTTTTTCACCTTTTGAGCCAGGTGTTTTCCACGTAAAAATCTCTGTGTTCTTTATTTTATATACTTATTATTCCGCAAATAGTAGAGTTAGTATACCTAGAAGAACCAGGTTCTTCTAGAGCGCAAAATTGGGTACCACACAAATCATCCCCCCCCCCCCCTCTTGTGTGGTATTGACGTATAAAACATCAGAATCGCACGTAATATGCCATGTCCCTAACATTATCACCATTTCTAACATGCTTTTGGAAGGCTTCATGTTTCATTCTGGCTTATAAGGTTGCTGCTTATTGACGCTCTTATTTCTTTTCTTTTTTTCGTTTCACTCGCCTTATTTTGATCCCTCATTTTAGAGTCATTGAAAAATATTTGATCGAACCTGTTAGGGGTTACCTACGTATCATGTTGCCGCATGAATCAGATCATTACGTAGTTCAGGGCCCATTTCTTATTTTACAAAACAAACATCTTTTTGGTTCATTTTCGAATTTTTCTAAACAAAATCTTTTTTATTGATTTTCAATATATATTTTTTTATACAAGACTCAAAAAACAAGAATTACATAAAGATAAATATTTAAACAAGACCAGATTTGACTCAAACAGACTTTTTTTTTTAAATAAAAGGCAAAATAACAAGACTTAAAAGAACAAAAGACTCTTACAAACTCAAAGATAACAAAAGAATAATCAAAAGGACTGCTAACTAAAGAAGACTTTGATCTCTGCAGTAGAATCCACCAGCATCACTATAATCAAGGTGCATGTTCCTGCGGCTGACCCCCAGCATTGCGGTATATCCTCTCAAGTCTGCAGATATATGACGACAACGTTCAATGGTACTTCTGCAAACCGCTCAGGCGTCATTCCCTGGCAACTCCTGCATGCTCTTAAGGTATATGTGGCTACCTCGAGGATCTTTCCCTTAATGTATTCCTAAGCCAAATGCAACTCTTGGTTTTGCTGACCACGGGTCTTAGCTAGATCCAGCGCATCACGCTTGCGGTCCAAGGCCATATCTCTCTGGCGCTGATTTCTAGTAACTCCCCTCCAACTGATTGATCATACTTTGGTAGTGATGCCTTTCTACTTCAAACTTCGCGATCTGGCTCTCCTTGCTTGACTCGACTCCCCCTATCTGCTCCCTCAGACCTTGGATTAATGGAGCAAAACCTCTACGCTAATGATCACGGACCACCTTGAACTAGGCTTCTCTTTCTTCTTGTTGTTGAGCGGTAGTGATCACTTTTTTCTGTTTAATTTGAGATTTGAGTGCTCGCCTCTCTTGTGCCCACTGAGCCTTTTCTCGCTCAAAATCAGCTTGTTGTATGTCCATGGCTGTCTCCAGAATGCCCTTTATCTTCTTGTAAAATATCAATACGAGATTGGAACTCTTGTGCTACTTCCCTTCTGGTTTCTCTAACTCTGGCCTCGATCTCCTCCTCCCAATCAACTGCATGCCGTATGGATCTTTTTGGCCTTTGCTCGGGGATAGCCTGGTTATGAAACCACTCAAGGTATGTGAGGCTTACCTCCCCACGTTCACGATCAGCTACCATCTCGTCCAAATCATAAAATCGACCACCAAACCAAACCTTTTGTGCACATGACTCCCTTGGAGGTTCCTCTCCCTTAAATTCCCAACACGAACGGACGCATGTCCTCAATCGGGGGCCTCTTTTGCTCTCTCCCTAGCTGGCGCATAACGTGTAGAGGCGTGTAGGGTTGGAAACCTCTGAAACCCATGAGTATGAAGAATGGGCGATACGTCGACATATGCATGACCCTAGCAGAAGGGAACCAATAATAGTTCCAAGTGATTCAATCAGCACTCAATGAACTAAGTAATGTCCGCCAGGCCCTCACCCCCTCTGGAAGATTACAACTCGCAGCTCTGTCTGGGTGACATCCAATGTAATTCAGCCAATTATCATTGAAATTTACTACTATTGGATGATGATAAAGGTGCTCTATGAACCACATCTGCAGCAGATTGTTGCATCCCTCGAAGTAATCTTCACCTTCTTGACAACGGGTCAAAGCTCGAAAAATATCTCCCAAAATCATGGGAAGAATGGTATGATCCTCGCTACTTTGCAAATACGAGACTACCGCAACCAATCAAATTCTGATGCGCCCACCACGCTCTGGAAAGACCCTGATCCCTAGAAATGATATCATGAACGCGAAGATTCTCAACTCCCTCCAAGCGTCACAACTCAACTGGTTGACTAATTCTGTGCCCAAGAAGTTCTCAAACCCTTTCTCGTCCCCAAATCTATCATAAAGATATTCCAACGGAACCCAGCCTTCGTTTAAGCAAACCATTGGAATTCGACGGAGGCATAACTTCTTTAAAAAGTTGTTCACACCAACTTTTTTCGGAGCAACAGGCTTTTTCCCACGAAGGTCTCTCCCCAATCCGGTGAACCCACCTAATTCTTCCAATGTAGGCGTCATTTCACAATCTTTGAACCTGAAGATATTGTTCACGGGGTCCCAAAAACCCACTAGAGCCTCGATTAAATCTCTGTTAGGCTTAATTCCCATGATATTTGTGAGGAACTTGAGGTGCTTAAGTACTTGATTCCGTTCCCATGTAGCAAAACTAGCCCACCAATTACAGAGACTACTCGGGGTCTTATCTCTGATCAAGAACATAGGAGGTGTCTCGTCCCTTACTCTTTTCTGACTGCTTCTTTGTGGAGAACTCATGGTGAACCTAGGAATAAGATAAAAAGGGTTAGGACTTACCTTAAACTATATGCAAATTCTGATCATTCTTTTTTTTTGGCCAAATTAGGACTCGATCTATTTTTCATTATTATTTTTTTAAATTAGAAGACAAAGAAAAAGGTAGGAAAAGGTCCATTATTACAAAAACGACCCTTTGATACTTCCACAGAAGGCCTAAAAGATGTCTCGGCAAAAACGACCAAGCATAGGGACAAAAATAATAAAATAAAAAATAGACAAAATAAAGTAAATGGCTATTTTAACGAACGGCCCTTCGGTACTCCCGAGAGAGGTTCAAATGCTGTTTCAGCAAATATAACCAGACAAAACAAGATAAAAATGGCTACTTTTGCCAAAACAGCCTTTCGGTACTTCCGGAAAGGTTTTTTAAGCTACCTCGACAAAAAATGGCCAGACATAAGGGCAAAATGGTAAAAGGTGAATAAATATGGATAAAGTAGCTATTTTTACAAAAATGGCCCTTCAGCACTTCCCAGGAAGATTTTAAGGCTGTCTTGGCAAAATAGCCGGAACACGAGGGCAAAATAGTAAAAAGGTGACCAAAATAGCATTTTTTTTCGAAAATTTTATGGATATGCAGAATTTTATGCTCCTTTTTCTTAAAAAAGTGTGGGCTGAACCCGATGGAGGTTGCCTACGTATCTCACATCCGGTGAGAATCAGATCTGTGTAGTTCGGTGAAACTGGGTACTTTTCTCTTTTGATTTTTATGAAAATTAATCTTTACACCTCACACCAGACTACTACAATTTTCTTTTTTTTAATTTAATTTTTTTTAAGGTTTATTTGCTCTAAGCTAGGAGAACGATTCCCCTTTTTTTTTTTAATAATTTCGCTACACTAATTTTCTAAAGTCGGTCGACAATGCAAGTAATCCTTCCAAATGATGTATCAAGTAGCACATAAGAGAACCTGATGGTCTCAAAGAGGATACCTGTCTTATACGGACCCGGCCCCCTATGCCGAGTTTCGCTAAGTCAAATGCACGTGATGCACATAAAATGAACTTACTAGGGATATCCGGCATGAGGTTTGTTCATCTAGGTTTAAATCCTGGAGGAGAAGGTATCTAGACTGGCTTACTCGAGCGGACAACTCGAGTCGAGGAGGGTTAGTGTACCGGTAGCATTGCTTTCCGGCTTAACTGGTGGTACTCCCGCCTAAAACATGTGTGACTAAAATCCTCACCGGGTGACAAGCACCTCTGCCATCTCAAAGAAAGCGGGCTATGTCAAGCAAATGCCCAATTTTTAATTTCAAGAAGACTCAGAAGGTGTGCGTGAGAAAACAGTTTATATGTACAGTTCAACAGTATCAAAACGATAAAAAAGCAAACAGGTAGCACACTAGGCACAAATAAATCACAATATTTACAAAATTAATAAAGCCAAATAAAAAGTCGACATGTACAAGCTCGAATTCTTATTAATTTCCCAGCAGAGTCGCAGAGCTGTCACACCCCTTTTTCTGCCCCCAAAAAGATATAAGTGTTGTGGATTGTGGGTTAAAGAGTTTTTTCAGTTAGAGTGACAAATTTGAGTAGGGATTATTTTATTTACAGAGTCGCCACTTGGAATTGATTTTCGGGTGTTCCAAGTCACCTTTTATTTGAATCCCTAGTCAAAGGAAAATTTGACTCTTTTATTACTGGTTCGCGAAAACAAAGTCCGGGTAAGGAATTCTGTTGACCGGGAAGAAGGTGTAAGGCATTCCTCGAATCCCGTGGTTCTAGCACGGTCGCTTTATTGACTTAAACTTGGCATGAATTAATTTTGGACAAATTGTGATTTATATGATTTTTATGTTTTACCTATCCGCTTTTATTTCTTGATTATTAGAAAAATTAAAGAATATAATAAAATGTCATAATCACACTATGCAAGCGAATGCGTGATCGAGACAAAATTTATTGACTTAGTCACAACAGCGCTACGCAAGCGAATCCGCAGTTATGACAAAGAATTATTAGCACGTTATTACTTTTAAAAAAAAGTTACTACATTTAAAGAAATTACTAAAATATTAAGTATCGCGCTACACAAGCGTATCCGCAATTTTAGCAAAAGAATTAACTAAATTAGAAATTGATTAAAACTAGTAGACATAGTATGAGATTATTGAATTAAAATATTAAAAGTTAATATCACGCTACGCAAGCGAGTCCGTGACTGAAAAAGTTAAAATGCGCCTACTAGTTGCCTAGCGTTTAAATTAATTATTAAGGAGATTAAGTTATTAAAAAAAAAATCACTAGAAAAGGCTATAATATTACTACGTTTGTTTAACCAAATATGACATTTAAACTTGGACTCTTATCAATTATTGGCATTGGGCTTGTTGAAGTTATTATAAGAAAATTGGCCATCTTTATTGAAAGTATGGGCTTGCTATATTTAAAGGAGTGGACCAGCCAACTTTGTTTGAATTGGGCTACAGAAATTCGGATTTTATTTGGCCCACATGATTATTTTTATAAAAAAGAAGAAAAAAGGGCCACCTAGCATGCTTAACACGAAATGGTCCTAGCAGAGAATGTTTACAAAGAACAGACTAGCTGAACTATTATTTTCATGGGCCTGGCGAACTTGATTTTATTCGGCCCAAATAATTTGTAGTTCCAATTTACTAATACTGCCAACAAGATAAGTTATGCATAAATTTATGTAGCCTATCTATTCAAACCCAACTTCTTTTTATTACTTACAAAAGTCTACCTCTATTAAGTACTACCACATCTTCTAATGCTAACTTAAACAAGAACTAAAAATTATAATTAAACTACACACCTCTAAGGACCAATTTCAGTTAAAGAAGGCGAAACTAACACATTCATCATGCTAACTCTCCAAACTTCAAATTACTTCATTTGACCAAAACATTTGTTTTTCTCTTTTTAGCTTCAAACATCCAATGGATTTAAAGAAATAGCAATAACTCTATGTAGCAGTACATTAATAATAAGAGTGAAGTAGTAAATCTTTATCAAGTCTTTTCATGCTCAGCATATTTACAACCCAAAAGAGATAAAGCAATGCTCTTAGAACTTTAAAATGACAGCATTTGTATAATATTAGAACTTAACAAGACAAATAACCATATTCTCATGATTTTTATCACATGTTACATTGCAAAGCTTAAGAGAAATACTTAGTTTGCAGAATTTCCGAATGCAGCAAACAGAGAAAATGAAGCTCGGCAGCAAATGACCGTAGAAAACAGCAATAAACAACAGCAAATCAGCAACTTTTGACCCGAGAAACAATCCAGAAAAAACCCTTAACTTAGTGACTTTTAAAGAAGAAGGATCCCAGCAATCAACTTCAAAACTCTTAGGCTTTTGAAAGGTTTTGCAAACAGAGAACTCGCTCACAAAAAAAGATCAACACTTTCAGCTTACTACCCAATGTTCAGATACTACTTTTACTCTTAAAGTTGTGTTCCTTTTTTGTGTGCAAAAGATGTCCAGCCATGTGTGTTTTAAGCAATTCTCAAGATGTTTGTTTTTTAGAGTAAAAGATGTTTTTTTTATATCTGTCCTACCAATGTGTGATCGATTGTCCATCTAAAGTGAGGAAAGGGTTGCCCTTAAGTAGGCAAAGAAAGCCACTTTTTGGGCAGATTTTGGTTCACCAAAAATCTGTCCAAAAAGGGACTGACTTTGTGTGCTAAACACTGTTCAAAGGCTGTCCAAAAGGTAAAAGGACAGCCTGAGAACCTGCTGTAACATAAGCAAAGAGTCATTTCAGTCCCCCTATTGATAAAAAGTAAGCTACTAGTACTCTAACTCATGATCAAAACCATCTAATCTTCAGTTTTTAACAACATCAATACCACCCTATTGATTTTGAACCAAAACAAATCACACAACTAACAATTGACATAACAGAAACAAAACTTCAAATGGAACTTAAACTCAAACTAACTAGATTAAAACAAAATGATTTGTGCAAACTAAACATAGAACAAACAACTAAATTCACAAACTAATGCTCGAAACAGATTTTAAACGAACATCGCTAAACTATCACGATTAATAACAACTAAATATATGAACAATTCAACTAATCTTTTGGTTTTTCATGAAATTAACATAAATACTTAACTATTCGACCGACTAGGCCGAAAAACTGAAAATTCAAACTTAACAACTCTATACAAAATAGTCGACCGACTAAGTCGAAGAACCAAAAATCAGAACTAACACACAACAACGAACTACTCGACCGGCTAGGTCGAAAAACTGAAATTTATATTTTTAATGTAACATGTAATTAAAAACTAATACTCATTGCACATAAATAATAGAAACATTAGTGGAAATTAAACCTTTAAAATTAATACTAATTGCAAAAGCAAAAAATCAGAAAAGACAAAAAAGAAGTAAGGTTTATACCAATTGAGGGCATTTGACACTGTTCGAGCCATGAGAAGATGCCGGAGATGTGAAGTTGTAGCTGCCCGACCCTGAAACACACATTTCACTCCGGCAAATGCTAAAACAAAGGGATTCCAACATTATGCCGAAAGGAAAAGAGGATTCTCGGGTCGAAAGAAATAGAGATGGAGAAGTAGTGGTGGCAGGCGGCGGGCAGTGGGGTGGTCAGCGGTGGCTGGCCAAAGTTCGCCGGCTTTTTGGAGGGGTTTGGAAGGTTTTGGGGCGGGGAATGGAGAAAAGGAGGGTGAGAGGAGGCCGGTGGTGTAAAATTTTTGGAGTTTGGGGTGGTGAGCGGCGGCTAGGGTTTCGGTTAAGCTTAGATTTACGGAGATTGAGAGGGGTTATGGGGATTTGGGGTTCGGATTCATGGAGAGGAGGTTGAACGGAAAAAATGGTAAAATTTTAGGGTGGTTTGGAGGTGGTCCGCCGGCAGTGGCGATTTTCGGCCGGCGGAGATGGGCGGCGGAAGGCGGGTGGATGGTCTCTAAGAAGAGAGGAGAGAGTGGGAAGAGAGAGGAAGAAGAAAGAAATTAGGCAAAATTAGGGGCAAAGTTTGGCTTCCTTAGGCTTTAAATACTAGGAGTGAAGATTAAGTGGTGACCCTTGGATCAAGCCAAGATGAGTGGCTGAGATTGAATGTCAGCCACTTAACCAAAACGACGTCGTTTTGGCGCGTCTGGTCGGGATCTTGAGCTGGGCGGGTCCAATACTCTTGGGCCAACAAAATTGGTCCATATTTTTGGGCTAATTTGGCTTTAAATGGCAAGACCAAATCCCTTTAACCCCATCACTCAATATTTAAAAACTCTAATTCTAAAATCTACAAACACACAAAAAAATAAATCTAAAAAGGTGCAATGTAGGAGAAAAGAAAGAGAAAAAATTAGGTATTTACAGGCGCCAAACTGTTTACCGTAATATCCGAGTAACAATTAAACTTATATTGTAGTTTTAAGATATGTGATTTAATCCATTACCAATTGATAAACAAAGAGTGAAATATATAAATTGAAGAAGTACAGCAAATCAAACTAGTGTGCAAGCAAGTCTCGACCTCGAGCTATGGCAGTCTCGAGGTGGGTCAGCGAGAATAATAAATTACAAGGCAACTCAGATGAGCAGTAAGCATATTCTCTTGTCAATGACTCGTCCATTACAAATGAATGGGATCCCCTTTATATAGTGGAGGAATCCTGAATAAGGTACACTTCTAATTATAGTAGGGAATCTCATTATACAACTGTCTAACCGCCTAGTACAAATTCGTTCCGTAATTTACGCCGTGATCTTAGGGCCACTGCGGGAATCTCGCTCTTTCTGTTATAAAACCATAACGGTATTATCTCGAGGTTGGTCATACTTGGCCTCGGTGTTCATCGAGCACTTCGATCTTCAAGTCTTGTAATCCGCAATTGGGCTCGAGCCCGGTCCATTTTGAACTTAAGCTCGAAGCGACTCTTCGAGCCTACAAAATCAGGCATACCTGATTTTGACCGTATACAATAGGGGTATTCATGGTTCGATTTGGATCGATTTTGCTAAAAAAAAACCAAACCAAATAAGTCAATATTTCAAATATTAAAATCAAATCAAACCAATCTAATGAAATCGATTTTTTATCGATTCGGTTTATATCATTTTTTATCTTTCTTGGTAATAGTCATATCGTATTTCTTATTAATTAAAGAAACATAGTAATTTTCACTTTTCTCGCAAGAAAGAAAAAAAGCTATATTTTGTTAGTTAACTAACTTTGTTTGTGACTTTTAGAATGTCCTTGAACCTAGCTAAAATGTTTTAAATCTTCAAAAGCTATATATCCTTGCCGAATTTGCCATGAAAGCATGATAATTTGTGAAAATCAAGTGATAAAATAATAGAACTAGAACTAAGTTTAAGTTGAATATTTTGAACGGCGATTGATTACTTTTAAGAGGCAGAGCTTCTTTCTTTTTTGGTTAGTTATATAGGATTAAAGATTATCAATTTTAAAAATTTAAACTTTATTTTATAATTCAAACATAATTTTTAGTATAATATTTATGTGCTATAAAAAGAATTGCACATCGAGAAATAGGGTACACAGAGACTAGTAATCTTATAAATACACAGTTCCTCCCTTGCAGTTGTAGGGTTTTATTCCAAAGCGGCAACGCGCTACATACTATACGGTTCCCAAATCACATTCTCTCTCTAGGGTTTACTTTCTCTCTTTCTCGTAGGGTTTCTGCGATGGATCTAACGAAGAAACGCAAGGCTGATGAGAACGGCGGTGCTTATCCTGTATCTAACGAACTCGTTACCGCCGCCGCTCCTCCGGCACTCGGCGTTCTCTCCCCTGAAGACATCGACAGAATTCTCGAACCGTTCACGAAAGACCAGTGCATCTCAATCCTCCGCAACGCCTCCCTTCGTTACCCCGATATCCTCGAAGCTGTTCGTTCCATCGCCGATGCCGACGTCTCTCAGCGCAAGCTTTTCGTCCGTGGTCTTGGTTGGGAGACCACCACCGACAAGCTCAAACAGGTTTTTTCTGCATACGGAGAACTCGACGAGGCCATAGTTATAACCGACAAGGCCTCGCAGAAATCAAAAGGCTATGGTTTTGTAACTTTCAAGCATGTAGATGCGTCGATTCTTGCTTTAAAGGAGCCCAACAAGAAAATTGATGGCCGTATTACGGTGACACAGCTGGCAGCTGCAGGTAATTCGGGGAATTCACAGTCTGCTGATGTGGCGCTTAGGAAGATATATGTTGGTAATGTTCCATTTGAGATTACGTCTGAGAAGCTTTTGAATCACTTTTCCATGTACGGAGAGATTGAAGAGGGGCCTTTGGGATTTGATAAACAGACTGGAAAGGCAAAAGGTTTTGCGTTTTTTGTGTACAAGACTGAGGAAGGAGCAAGGGCGTCTTTGGTTGATCCTGTGAAGTCGATTGATGGACATCAGGTGTTGTGCAAATTGGCGACAGATAATAAGAAGGGGAAGCCCCAACATAATATGGGGCCTGGTGGAATGCCCAATACTGGACATCCTACAGGAATGCCTGGTGATGATAGGGTTGGAACGATGCCTGGTTCTAATTATGGTGTTCCTGTAAGCGGGTTGGGTCCATATCCTGGGTATTCAGGTGGGCCTGGTCCAGGAATGCAGCAGCCACCGCCTCAGCCTGGAATGGTGGCACATCAGAATCCACATCCTGTTGGACCTGGATATGGAAACCAAGGACCGGGTTCTTTTACTGGTAGTGCTGGTGGATATGCTGGCGCTGGTGGGTATGGTGGTGGTGCAGGGGATTACCCTGGTGGACTTGGAAATGCTGGTTACAGGATGCCACAAAGTTCTGCTGGAATGCCTAGTTCAGGAGGTTATCCAGATGGTGGTAATTATGGATTACAGCCGGGCTATCCCTCACAGGTACCACAACCAGGAGGAGCAGTGGCCAGGGTTCCACCAGGTGGGATGTACCAGGGCATGCCCCCATACTACTGAGGTAATCTTTCAGTTTGTTTGTTTATATGTATTCGTGATAATATGCTGCCTTTTTTACTTAGTGTTTTTTTATGCATATATTTGTTTAGCAACTATCTAATGAGTCTTGGTTCATTTCTTGCGTAGTTTAAATATTTTGTAGGAGTGCCTGGTTTATGATTCGTCTAGGGGGAAAAAATTCTGCCATTTCTCTGTTTTTTTAAAGAAAATTTGTGAGTGACTGTTTGGTAATCATTGTGTGTTCTTTTTGGGTAAATCTCTATCTTTTATTCTGAATTCTACAAAGGTCTTTTTTTTTTTTGTACATGTGTGTGTATGTGTGTGTTTAGCATTTGGACCAGGGACTGCAGATTGGAAAATCCCAGTTCATTGGCTTACCATTGTTCTTCTGGGGCTCCTGGCATATTTGTTGGATTTTGTCTGATATTTTTGGTGATTTTTCTACTTCCATTAAGTAAGAAGAGTTCGTTTTCCTATGGGGCGTAAGTGGATCTATTTGCACTTGTCCAATGCATCTTCTGTAGAACCCCTTATAGCTTGATTCAATATACTGTTTAGTGTGGTTTATGTTCCCTGTACTTTGAAAGTAATTTGCTTACAAATGTTTGCCCACAAGAAGATTTATATGTTGGAATCTTGAATGATTGAATTGTACATGGATATCTGTTCAGGTGTATTGAGAGCTTCTTGGACGCAACATGCTTTAAATGGTTGTGCTGATTTCCTGATTGCAGACTGAAATCTTTGTTGCCATGGACTGCTGTACATCTGTTGCTGCTTCACCTATCTGCTCCTATGTGTGGCTCTTACTTAATATTTGCTAGATTCAAGCTAGGACTAGGTTACTTTAAAAATTGCTGTATCTTTTGATTAGTGTATTGTGGATTATGTCAGTTTTGCTATCTAATATTACCCGTACTTCTTGTTTCTTGTATGTTTCTTATCTGGCAATCTTTCTAAATGATCTTTTTAATGATCTGGAGAATATGGCGTTCTTCTAAGTCTTCTATCATGTTATATGATAGCCATTATTGGCTTAGCTTTTTTATATGTTGACTATGAGGGATCTTTATATTCGATGATCTGAAACAAAATATTCGATGCAAACAAAATCTCTATATTATTTTAATTTTAATTATGGTATTTTAAAATAAAAACAATACTAATTCATACATATCTGGAGCGGTGATTGGAAGATTGAGGAGCACAAAAGTTTTGTGGTAGTAAGTTCTAAAATGAACAACGTTTGACTGGACTGCATTTTCTAGTTGTCTCAATAACTAGTGAAGAGAAGGGTCTTTTTTGATGCTGTCAGTCACTGATTTGAATCAATAATCTGAAGCAAGGGCAATATATTCATATTGTTTTTATTAGAATTATGTCCATAAACATCTGGACTGGTGTTAGGGAGACTGGAAACTTGCAAATGTTATGTGGTATCAAGAACCAAATTCAGCTGTTTGCCAATTTGCCTGCATTTTTCAGCTGTCTCAATAACCAGTGGCATAGCTATCACTTAACAAAACAGAAAAGAAGAAAATGAAAACTCTAGTTTGCTTTTCCTTTAATTCCACCTTGTTTGGAATTATTGGAATATACTCCAGGAAAAAATCCACTTATTTTTGGGGAATTATTGTCATTATCAATATTGTTCTACCATGTGAAGATCCTTGTTACTTTTCTTCCTCTCCTAATTTCCTTGTTTTCTTTTGTGGGCGAACTTGGGAAAGGGAGATAGTGTGAAGTCAGTCGGGTTAACAAACACGTAATGCAAGTGTCTCTGTGTGTGTTGTTTTGTGGGTGATCGGGGTGGTTTGATGTATCAGTGACTTGAGCTTAGCAGAGTCCTGTCTACATCACTATGCTGTTGCTGTTTCCAGGATTTGTTTTAAGATTGAACCTAATACTAGCTTTGTACTTGCTCCAAATTGAACATGTGTCATTTGTGTCATAGTTTTGGTTTTCACCATTTCTCAAGCATACTGGATCTATTTTCAGCTTATTTGGTGGTTCCTGTTCATGATTTGCACTGTATTTGAGATCTATTATTGAATCTAAGTGGCGATGTAGACAGGATTGCTTGTTCTTTGAAAATTCCTATACATAATCAGAAAGTGATTGCTTGTTCTTTGAAATTTGAAATCAAGATGGATATCTATTCCTGCTATGATCTGTGGTCTATCCTGGTTGGCATGAGGGCATAGAATTAGTTTTGTTGTGATTTCGACATGCTATTGGAAACAAGTCCTTATTTTCATCTTTCATTGGCGCTGCTTGAGCAATGTTCTTGGAATTGTATTAGATCTATTATTGAATCTAAGTAGTGATGTAGACAGGATTGCTTGTTCTTTTTAAATTCCTATACATAATCAGAGAGTGATTGCTTGTTCTTTGAAAATTGAAATCAAGATGGATATCTATCCCTGCTATGATCTGTGGTCTATCCTATTTTCATCTTTCATTGGCGCTGCTTGAGCAATGTTCCTGGAATTGTATTAGATTTAATTCGCAGTCAAAAGGATTATGGAACATACCAATTTCTTGCTTAAGGTCACATGCTGTATTACACTTTTAAAAAGTATTGCCAAATTGGATACTAGATGTGTCAGAAACAAAGTTCTCACCCGTCTCAGTCTAAAGTTTGATTTTTTGGATTTAAATAAATATTTCTTTGGCGGTTGCCATCTAAATCCTAAATAAGTCCTTGATGTCATGATGCATGTCTCCGATTGTAATTGGAAAGGTTATGCCTAGTTTTTTTGGTTTTTGGTTTCTTAACCCAATTGAGTTCCTCTGCTGCCTACCCTGCTGATGTGAAAGTGTAGTCAACGGAACAAAATCCTTTTCCTTGTTTTTTGGTGGCTCTCCACTCACCATTGCAGAGGCGCGATGGGGGTGGGGAGAGTGAAAGCTATATTGCAGGTACCAAGGTATTGAATTCTAACATAATGACGGCTGCTAATTTGGCGAAGATCAAGGTGCGGTAGATGAGGAAAATGCTGAATGGTGGTGCGACCTGGCTCGAAGGCCATAAAAGAAGAAATTTGTTGTACTAGTTCTAGGACTATATTGTTGTACACTTTGAGCAATAAGAATAAAATGTCAAAAGTTAGTTAATCTTGGTGAACTTCAGCTCAATCTCAATGCAGCTGTATTCAGAAGCTTCCATTAGTTGGTTTCTTCCTTTTTTCAACTTCTATGACATTAGATAGATAGAAAAATATAGTGTAGAAGGCAAAGAAGAGTTTTTTGGTAAAAAATCTGGGCTAATATGATAGGGTGTCTCGGTCAATCCCTTCGCAAATCATCAGCTTCATATTTGTGATTAATGTCTACGTAAAGATGATTAAAATTTTCAATACTAATATATCCATGCTATTACCATCTACGGGAGTCTTTACCTATCGAAGTGGGAGCAGTCAAATATTTAGAAATCTATGTCACACTAGTGAGGTTATGCCCGGACTAAGCCCGCGCTCAACAGCTATGAATTTAATTGTTTCTCTATCGATTCCTAGTGGTAATACCATCTTGATACCATTACGAAAGTTTTAAGTGGCCTTGGAGTTGGCTATATTCACCAAATAGTAGGAGACGCAAATGATGGAATATTTTAGCTTAACCCTTCGACAGTCCTCTGTTATTCGATTTTTGTGCTAAGGCAGTTGACATATATAGTGTTGTCTCATGTCCCTGGGACTTCCAGTTAATTTAAAAGTAATTTATTTATCAAATAAATATTATGATAAAAGTTGTAATACTTCCAGAACTTGAGATTTTGCTACTGCTCAGGGTTGAAGTCATGTGATAGGTATTGAGCAACTTTTGACCATGTCTTCTGACTTGGGGTGTGTCTATGATATACATATCTCTCTCTATTGGATTGTTTTTCGGCCGCAATTTTGAGTATGTTTGGTAGTAAGGAAAATATTTTCCTGAAAAATGAATGTTTTTTATCACTTATTTTTCCTTATTTGGTTGGTGAGTGAAAATTATGGTGATCTGTCTCATGTTTTAGACTTCATCTCAGTGCAATTGGACAAGAATTTGACCTATATTGAGGAGCCAGTGGCTATCTTGGACAGACAGGTCAGGAAATTGAGATCAAAGGACATGGCTTCAGTGAAGGTTCAATGGAGGGGTCATCCAGTCGAGGAGGCGACCTGGGAGACCGAGCACGACATGCGGAGTCGTTATCCTCATCTATTGATCACTTCAGGCATGTCCTTAT
The DNA here is from genome assembly GCF_001879085.1 of Nicotiana attenuata. Lineage (NCBI taxonomy): Eukaryota > Viridiplantae > Streptophyta > Magnoliopsida > Solanales > Solanaceae > Nicotiana > Nicotiana attenuata. The sequence continues at coordinate 451,129 of NW_017670652.1, read as the reverse complement.
GCACGTTCAAGGATGAATGTTTGTTTTAATATGGGGATAATATAATGACCCGACCGGTCGTTTTGGGTAATTGCGCCCCGTTTGCCTTTTTGATACTTCACACATGTGAGTTTATGGTTTTATGACTTACGGCGTTGATTAGTTTAGTTTCGGGAAGATTTCGAGTTGATTTATGACCCTTTGATTCTTAGCTCAAAAGCATAAGTTGTGCATGTTGACCAATGGTTGGCTTTTGTGAAACAACCCCGGAACGGTGTTTTGATGGCTCTGATAGCTTCGTATTGTGATTTTGGACTTCGGTGTATGCCCGGAATCGAATTCGAAAGTCCGTAGGTTGATTTGTGTTATTTTGCTGAAATATGGCAATTTGAAGCTAAGAAGTTTGACCGCAGGTTGACTTTTGTCTATCGAGATCGTAATTTGGTTTTTGGACTTAGAATATGTCCGTTATTCTATTTAGAACTTTTCTGCAAAATTTGGTATCATTTGGAGTTGAAGTGATAGGATTCAGGCATTTAGTTGCAATTCTAAAGGTTCTTGAAATTTACTTTGAAATTCATATGTGTTGGTGTCCGATTCGTAGGTCTAGATGTTATTTTTGTGTTTTGATCGTGCAAACAAGTTCGTATGATGTTTTTAGACTTGTGTGGATGTTCGGTTTGGAGCCCCGAGGGCTCGAATGAGTTTCGGACATGATTCAGAATGGTTTGTACTGAAAAATGGAATTGATGGTGCGCTAGTGCTCAGTTATCGCAATTGCGAGCACCAGCCTCGCAATTGCAAAGGTGATAGGGGGTGGTCAGATGTCGCAATTGCGGCTCCCCCTCGCATTTGCGAACCCTCGCATTTGCGAACCCTGATACCCTCAACAAAAGTCATAATTGTGAAGCTAACCACTATTACAAATGCAACCAAATAATAGCAATTGCTAACCAGCCCTCAGGCCTGCTAACTTTGCAAGTGCAAAAGGGAATCGCATTTGCGACATATGACCACCCCTGTTACCTTCGCAATTGCGATAACTGAGCACCGACAAACCGGCAATTCCATTTTCAGTTCAAACCATTCTGAATCATGTCCGAAACTCATCCGAGCCCTCGGGGCTCCAAACCAAATATCCACACAAGTCTAAAAACATCATATGAACTCGCTCACGCTATCAAAATACAAAAATAACATCCAGAACTACGAATTGGACACCAAAATGCATGAATTTCAAAGTAAATTTCAAAAACCTCTAGAATTGCAACTACACGTCTGAATCTTATCAAATTAAATCCAAACGATACCAAATTTTGCAGACAAGTTCTAAATAGAATAACGAACCTATTCCAATTCCAAGAACCAAATTACGATCCCGATAGACAAAAATCAACCTACAGTCGAACTTCTAGACTTCAAGTTGCCAAATTTCGGCAAAACAACACAAATCAACCTACGGACTTCCGAATTCGATTTTGGGCATACGCCCATGTCCAAAATCACGATACAAAGCTATCGGAATCATCAAAATACCGTTCACAAAAGCCAACCATTGGCCAACTTGCACAACTTAGGCTTCTAAGCCAAGAATCAAAGGGTCCCAAATCAACCTGAAATCTTCCCAGAACAAAACTAATCTACCTCGTAAGTCATAAACCATAAACACACATGTGTGAAACATCAAAAGGGGAAACGAGGCTCAATTATATAAAATGAGCGGTCGGGTTGTTACATCCTTTCAACTAACTTATTTTAAAAAGTCCTGATGATGGACGTGCTGACACACCATATTCAAGGGGAGGTTCCATGGTGTATGTTATTTATTGATGATATAGTTCTGATTAATAAGATGTGTGGCGACGTTAACGAGAGGTTTGGATGCTTGGAGACACACCCCTGAGTGTAAAGGATTCAAGTTGAGCAGGACTAAGATAGAATACCTGGTGTGCAAGTTTAGCGACGTGACGGGGGTAGCAGACATGGATGTGAGGGTGGACTCACAAGTCATCCCCAGAAATGAAGTTTCAAGTACCTTCGGTCAGTTATCCATGGGGAAGGGGAGATTGACGAGGATGTCACACATTGTATAGGGGTGGGGTGGATGAAATGGAGGATAGCATCTGGCGTCCTATGTGACAAGAATGTGCGACCGAGACTTAAAGGTAAGTTCTATAAAGTGGTGGTTAGACCGGCCATGTTGTATAGGACAAAGTGTTAGCCAGTAAATAATTCATATATCCAGAAGATGAAGGTAGTGGAAAGAGGATGTGGAGATGGATGTGCAGACATACTAGGCTGGATATGATTAGGAATTAAGATATTCGGATGAAGGCGGGTGTGGCTCCCATGGAAGACAAGATGCGGGAAGTGAGGCTTAGATGGTTCGGGCACGTGCGGAGGAGAAGCCTAGATGCCCCGGTAAAAAGGGTGATCGGTTGGCTTTGGCAGGTATAAGAAGAGGTAAAAAGAGGCCTAAGAAGTATTGGGGAGAGGTGATCAAGCAGGACATGGTGCGGCTAAAGATTTTCGAGGACATGGCTCTTGATAGGAAGGTGTGGAGATCGAGCTTTAGGGTTGAAGGTTAGGAGGTAGTTGAGCGTTTTTCTACTTTGTACCAGGTGTGAGGATAGTCTAATAGTGTTTTTGTCTTAGACAGACAATGGTTAATGTTGTGTTCATACTATTTTTCTATTTTTATAGTACCGTGCCATTATTACTGGTTATTGTTATTGCTTTTCCATCTATTTTCTGGTTCTTACGATGCTGGTATTATCTTTGTGGCTTTTGTTGTTATTACTGATCTATTGTCTCTTTTCGTCTTCTCAAGCTGAGGGTCTATCAGAAACAACCTCTCTACTCCTCCAGGGTAGGGGTAAGGTCTGCGTACACACTACCACTCCCTAGACCCTACCTGTGGGATTTTACTAGGTTGTTGTTGTTGTTGTTGTTGAGTTATAGGGATGTTTAACATACTTGGATTCCACACATTTTGATTTGTTGCATTCAAACTTGGTCAATATTTCCAAATTAATCATTATGTGCAAGGTTTTATAATTGATATGTCTTAAACGTATATACCATAAATCATTTGACTAATCTAAGAAGAATCTAAAATTTTATTATTGTCAACGACCCTTACATTCAGTTTGAAAAGGCCCTCAGTAAGGTGACATTTTCTTACAAACATCTCATTCTTACTTATGACAACTTTGTCAGATACAAAATGCACTTAAACCCATTCTTAACAAGAAGTGTGGTAGAAACCAAATTCTTCCTTATTTTAGGAATATAAAGAACGTTATTCAGAGTTACCACCTTGCCAGAAGTTTTCTTCAAAAATATCTTTCCAGACCTTCAATCTTGGCCGTTGCAAAATTTTTCATAGAAAGTGTCTCTTCGGGTCCAACGGGAGCTTATGTAGCAAACACTTCTATAACAACATAGACATGGTGATGGCTCCAGAATCAATCCACTATTCCTTGGGATTTCCTACCAAGTTGCATTCAGAAAGCATAGCGCACAAGTCATCAATTTCCTCGTTCTTTTCAACAATGTTTGCTTGACCATTTTTCTAGTCCTTCTTTGGAGCACGACAATCTACAAACTTGTGTCCAGCTTTCCCACAGTTGTAGCAATTTCCTTTGAACCTCGGTTTACTCTTTGATCCAGATGGCTTCTTTCTTTTTTAGTTATTGGAGCATCCTCAACAATATTTTCTTTCATTATCGTTGAGTTTCTATGAACATTCTTTTTAGCAGCTTTGTTGTCCTCTTCAATCCTCAACCGAACAATGAAATCTTCGAGCAACATCTCCTTGGGTTTGTGTTTCAGATAGTTTTTGCCTTTCATAAATGAGGCAACTTCTCAATCAACACTGCAACTTGGAATAATTCATTGATGACGAAACCTTTAATGAAAAATACATTAGTAATAATATAATTAATACTTTTAACAAAAGTATTAATTCGAAATATACCTTTAGCAAGGAGATCATGGATAGTCACTTGTAATTCTTGGACTTGAGTTATAACAGACTTGCTATCTACCATTTTATAATCCAGAAATTTTGCGGCTACAAACTTCTTCAACCCGGCATCTTTAGTTTTATATTTCTTTTCAAGCGCAGTCCACAGTTCTTTCGATGTCTCCACATTATTATAGACATTATACAAATTGTCCTCCAGTCTGCTAAGAATGTAATTCTTGCACAGAAAATCAGAATTCTTCCATGCCTCAATGAAAAGGAAGTGTTCATTATGTGGAGTTCCATTTGGAAGAACCAACACGCCCCCTTAATAAATTTCTAAAGACTTGGAGTCACCAAGTAGAAGAACATTTTCTGCTGTCATTGCTTGAATTCAATCCTAAAAAAATTTCCGAGGTTGTCGGTGGTACCAGTATTTGTGCAGGCACTGTGCGACTTGAAGAAGCATTGGTAGTCACCAGCGAGGTATTGCCATTCACAATAGGAACAGTTTATTGTTCGGTATCCATTGTCATTTGTGTAAAACAAAACGGCACAAATAAATTTTAATATACGATAAAGTTTTTATATCTTCAAACCGAATAACACTGAAGTAGAAAATCACGTAGATTTCAGTCTCCAACAAAGTAAAAAATCACGTAGATTTTAATCTCCAAAGAAAAAATAATAAACGAAACAAAACAACTTTAAAAGTTAAGAGACAAAGTAGAAAACCACGAAGGTTTAATCTCCAAACTGGGGGTAGAAAACCACGCAGGTTTTACACTCCTGAAGAATGTATAAAACACGATAATAAAATATTAATAATTAAGTTCCTTAAGTTTGTTAATAATCTATATTTGAAAAATAAATTATGGAACTTGTAAACAATAAAAAATAGAAATGTAGAAGAAACAAAAATAAATCCGAGCCCACTGAATTCACAATTTTTCTTAAGAAAGTAATCCCCTCCTAGTACCTGAGGTTTAGGATTATTTTCTTGCAGAATAGAATGGATCACCCTCACTGGCGTAGCGGTACTTCAAACCCCAGTGACCAACTTTCTCAAAGATCGGTAGAAAATCACACTTACTTTTGTTTACATTCTATTAGAAAATAATGCAATATGAAGGGGATTAAGACTTTCGTAAGGATAATCTGAGGGAATGACATGGTATTTATAGCCAACAAGTTGGATTCAAAGGTTGGGTTCAAATGAAGAGGTGCAACTCTTACAAGTGGCCTTTCGCGTAAACAGCCATTACGAAAATGGCTATTTACTCAAATAAAACGAGAAAATAAAATTAGAAACCCAAAACCTAAGCCGAGCGGTGACGACGACAGTGCGAGGCTTGACTTCTTCTCAACCCTTTAAGAGTAGGAAGAAGTGCAATTGTATATAAATCCTCTAAATGTTTTTCCCTCCTACCACTTTGTAAAGGAGAGAAAAATCAAAATTTTATTTGTTCACCCATTTTTCATTCACACTATTTTAATTCAAAAGCCCAAAACTAACATGTTATGTTGTTAAGTGTGTTTCCTACTTTATAGTTTCTGTTCATTAGTAAATTGTTGTTTTATGATTGTCGCAGTATGATCAAGTTATTTTTCTAGTGAAATACTGTAACGACTTGGCCAGTCGTTTTGAGTATTATAGCCTGTTCCCCTATTTATTGCTTATTCTATGTTCATTTGTGGTTATGTGACTTGTCAGGATGGCTGGTTTGGTTCCGAGGATGTTTCGGAATAAATTGGGACACTTAGTCCCAAGGTTGGAAGCTTAAGTTGAAAGAGTTAACAAGATGTTGACGTATGTGCAAATGGCTCCATAATGGAGTTTTGATAGTTCCGATAGCTTTGTATGGTAATTTTGGACTTACGAATATGTCCGAATATTTATTTAGAGGTCTGTAGTTATTTTAGTTTGAGTTGGCGAAAGTTGAAAATTGAAGGTTTGAAATGGTTGAGAAATTTGACCGATAGTTGAATTTTTTGATACCAGGCTCGGATTTTGGTTCCTGAAGTTGGAATAGGTGCATTGTGTAATTTATGACTTGGTTCTTGAGGTCAATCGAAATTGATTCGATAGGTTCGACATTGGTTTTAAAGTTGGAAATCTATTAGTTTCAATAAGTTTTGAATTGGGGTGCGATTCGTGTTTTTGATGTTGTTTGATGTGATTTGAGGCTTCGACTAAGTTCGTATCATGTTTTAGAACGTGTTAGTATGTTTGTATGAGGTCTCGGGGGCCTCGGGTGTGATTCAAATTGAAATCAGATTGAGTTTTGGACTTGAAGATTTTCTGTTGGCTTCAGTTTTGGTGCAACCGCACCTGCGTGGAATTGGCTGTAGATGGGGCCATAAAGGTACATATGTGGGGTTTTGGTTAGGCTGGGCAGTGGTTGCAGGTGCGAGGTTATTTCGGCCTCTGCAAGCACGCGTATGCGATGAAGCTGCCGCATATGCGGATTTTGGTCAGGAGAAGCTGGGGTCGCAGAAGCAGAGGTGATGTGCAGGTGTGATCCCGTAGGAGCGGACCTTGGACCGCAGAAGTGGACTCGTAGAAGCGGGATTTGGCTGCAGAAGCGGCTGGTCGAGAAGGTTAATGTAATTTTGCAAAAGCGACGTGTTTTCCGCAAAAGCGGAGCGCATGTGCAGCTGAAGAGCCCGCAAAAGCAGGAATGCTGGGCTGAAGGATTTAAACGAGGGTTTCGAGGTTTCTCTCATTTTTGGACTTTAGAAGCTCGGCTAGTGGTGATTTTTCAATGGGATTTCACTAATTCAAGTGGTAAGTGACTTTTGATTACTTTTGTCCATTAATATTGAATACCCATTTTTTTTTACCTAGATTATGTGTATTTGAGGTTAAATTTAGGGGATTGTGGTTTATGTATTGTAGAGTAAGATTTGGGGAATTGAGGTTAGTTTTTGGTTGGAATTGAACGATTTTGGTATGGTTGGACTCGTTATTAAATGGGTGTTTGGAATTTGTGAATTTTGACGGTTCCAAGGCGTGAACCTGGGGTTGACTTTTTGAATTTGGTTAAAGAACTTAGCTTTATCGTATAGAATCGATTCCTATAGCTTGTATTGATTATATTAAGTTGTTTGTGACTAGATTCGAGTTGTTTGGAGGCCGATACGCTAGGCAAGGGTTTGTTGGAGCATTGAGTTACGCACTTTGAGATAAGTAACACTTATAAACTTGGAACTGAGGGTATAAATCCCTAGAAAACGTGTTATATGGTTTGTGTTGGGGTGACGCACATGCTAGGTGACGGGCGTGGGGCATGCACCATGATATTCATGATTCGGTTAATTCTTTTGGACTGTGTTGTTAGCAAGTCTTGCTCTATCCATGAAATGCTTACTTTTTAGAGTAATTGAACTTTAATTCATGTTAGAAAAACATGTTTAGGCTATGTGCTTATTCTGTTGAGGCCTAGTGAGGTTATTTATGTTGTTTTGAGTTATCTGCTTAAATTGCAATTATGTGCTCAATCATGATCCATCATTTGCATATCATATCACAGTCTCTGTCGGCATTCACTGTTACATCACATATTATTATTACTATTATTATTTGGGCTGAGTAGTACGAGGTTGTGAGCCTTGAGACTTGAGAGATTGGTGGTTGAGGTGGGCCTGGGAGCGTGTTATGAGCGTTATTGTCGATCGGGATGCACGCTACAGCAATCCATATTGGCTCTATTACTATAATTATTGTTGTAGATCGAGCTACACGCTGCAATATGCCTTATTGGCTTATTTATTATTGTGGATCGAGTTACACGCCACAGTAGGCCTTATAGGCTTTATATTAGCATTCGTGCATCTGATGAACATTGTATTCAAGCCATATCTTGATTCTTTTGTCATAGTATTCATTGATTATATACTGGTATAGTCACGTAGCCAGGAGGAGCATGAGCAACATTTAAGTATTGTACTACAGACGTTGACGGAGGAAAAACTCTATGCTATATTCTCTAAGTGTGAGTTTTGGTTTGATTCTATTGTGTTCTTGGTGCACATGGAGTCCAATGAGGGGATTAAGGTAGATCCAAAGAATATTTAGGTAGTTCAGTTGGCCCAGACCGTCTTCAACTACTGAGATTCAGAGTTTTCTTAGCTTGGATGGATATTATCGCCATTTTGTAAAGGGTTTCTCGTCCATTGATGCACCTTTGACTATATTGACCTAGAAGGGTGCCCCATTCAGGTGGTCGGATGAGTGTGAGGCGAGCTTTCGGAAGCTCAAGACTGCCTTGACCACAACTCCAGTTCTAGTTTTACCTTCAGCATCGGGTTCATATACAGTGTATTGTGATGCTTCTCGGATTGGTATTGTATGTATCTTGATGCATGAAGGTAGGGTGATTGCTTATGCTTCACTCCAATCGTAGCCTCAGGAGAAGAACTACCCCGTTCATGATTTAGAGTTGGCAGCCATTGTTCATGCATTGAACATATGGACATTATCTCTACATCATGTCTTGTAAGGTATTTACAGATCATCAGAATATATAGCACTTGTTCAAGCAAAAGGATCTAAATTTGAGGCAGCAAAGATGGTTGGAACTATTAAAAGACTATGATATTACTATTTTGTATCATCCCGGGAAGGCCAATATGGTGGCCGATGCCTTGAGTAAAAATGCGGTGAATATAGTAGCCTTGCATATATTCTTGTTGGTGAGAGACCACTTGCATGAGATGTTCAGGCCTTGGCCAATCAGTTCGTCAGGTTAGATGTTTCGAAGCCTAGACGAGTTCTAGCTTGCGTGGTTTCTCGGTCTTCTTTATATGATTGCATCATAGAGTGTCAGTATGACGACACCCATTTGCTTGTCCTTAAGGACACGGTACAACAAGGTGACGCCAAGGAGGTATATATTGGAGATGATGGGGCGTTGTAGAGGCAGGGTAGCATTTCTGTGCCTAATATGGATGGGTTATGTGAGGCCCAAAGTTCAAGGTATTCCATTCATCCGTTTTCGTGAAGATGTATCAGCACTTGAGGTAGCACTATTGGTGGAGATGAATGAAGAAAGATATTGTGGAATATGTGTCTTGGTGCTTTAACTGTCAGCAGGTGAAGTACGAGCATCAGAGGCCGGGCGGTTTGCTTCAAAGACTTGAGGTTCCTCAGTGGAAATGGGAGCGTGTTACCATGGACTTCGTTGCTGGGCTCCCACGGACTTTGAATAAATTCTATGCTATTTGGGTGATTGTGGACCGGTTGACTAAGTCTGCACATTTCATTCTAGTTGTAACTACCTATTCTTTGAAGCGGTTGGCTGAGATTTATATCCGCGAGATTGTTCGCCTTCATGGTGTGCCGTTGTCCATTATTTCTGATCGGGACACGTAGTTCATATCACAGTTTTGGAGAGTATTGCAGTGAGAGTTGGGCACATGGGTTGAGTTAAGTACAGCATTCCACCCCAGACGGACGAACAGTCCAAGCACACCATTAAGATTTTGGAGGATATGCTACGCACTTGTGTTATGGATTTTGGGGGTTCTTGGGATCAGTTTCTACCACTTGCAGATTTTGCCTACAACAACAGCTACCAATCGAGTATTTAGATGGCTAGCCTTATATGAGAGGCAGTGTCGATCTCCAGTTGGGTGGTTTGAGCAGGGGGAGGCTAGGTTAATGGGCACGGACTAGTTCAGGATGCCTTGGAAAAGGTCAAGTTGATTTAGGATTGGCTTCGTATGGCACAGTCTAGACATAGAGTTACACCAATCGGAGGGTTCGTGATGTTGCATATATGATAGGAGAGAAGGTATTGCTCAGAGTATCGCCCATGAAGGGTGTGATGAGGTTTGGGAAGAAGGGCGAGTTGAGCCCTCGGTATATTGGCCCTTGAGGTGCTTGAGAGGATTGGAGAGGTAGCCTACAAGCTTGCATTTCCGCCTAGTCTATCAGGTGTTCACCCAGTATGTCATGTTTCCATAGTCCAGAAGTATTATGTTAATCCATCTCATATTCTGAATTTTTGCACGGTTCGATTAGATGGGGACTTGACTTATGATGTGGAATCGGTAGCCATTTTGGATCCGCGGGTTCGAAAGTTGAGATAAAAAAATATAGCTTCAGCGAAAGTTGAGTGGAAAGGCCAGCCAATCGAGGAAGCTACTAGGGAGACCGAGCAAGAGATACGGAGCAGATATCCACACCTATTTGAGACTCCAGGTATGATTCTAGACCTGTTCGAGGGGCAACGTGTTTTAGAGGGGGAGAATGTAACGACCCAGCCAGTCATTTTGAGTATCGTAGCCCTATTCCCCCATTTATTGCTTATTCTATGTTCATTTGTGATTATGTGACTTGTCGGGGTGGTTGGTTTGGTTTCGGAGATATTTCGAATGTTGGAAGCTTAAGTTGAAAGAGTTGACCGGATGTTGACATATGTGCAAACGGCTCCAAAATGGAGTTTTGATGGTTCCTATAGCTTCGTATGGTTAATCTGGACTTAGGAGTATGTCCGGATACTAATTTGGAGGTCCGTAGGTCATTTTGGCTTGAATTAGCGAAAGTTGGAAAGTTGAAGATTTGGAAGGTTGAGAAGTTTAACCGAGAGTTGAATTTGTTGATAACAAGCTCGAATTTTGGTTAAGGAAGTTGGAATAGGTCTGCTATGTCATTTATGACTTGGGTACAAAATTAGAGGTCAATCAGAAGTGGTTTGATAGGTTTTGGCATTGGTTTTAGAAGTTGGGAATCCATTAGTTTCAATAGGCTTAAATTGGGGTGCGATTCATGTTTTTGATGTTGTTTGATGTGATTTGAGGCTTTGACTAAGTTCGTATCATGTTTTAGGACATGATGGTATGTTTGGATGGGGTCCCGGGAGCCTCGGGTGTGATTCGAATTTAAATCGGATTGAGGAATTTCTGTTGGCTTCTGTTCTGGTACAACTGCACCTGCGTGGAATTGGCCGTATGTGCGAAGCCGCAGATGCGGCCATGAAGGCGCAAGTGCGGAGCCGCAGATGCGGCCAGGAAGGCGCAAGTGCGGGGTTTTGGCTAGGCTGGGAAGTGGTCGCAGGTGTGAGGTTGTTTCCGCATCTGCAAGACCGCAGATGCGATGAAGTTGCCACATATGCGTATTTTGAACAGGGGAATCTGGGGTCGCAGAAGCCGAGGTGATATGCATGTGCGGTCCCGAAAGAGCGGACCTTGGACCGCAGAAGCGGCTGGTCGGGAAGGTTAATGAAATTACGCTTAAGCAACGTGTTTTTCAAAAAAACGGAGCCGTAGATGCGGCTGATGAGCCCATAGAAGCGGGAATGGTGGGCAGAAGGATTTAAATGAGGATTTCGAGCTTTCTCTCATTTTTGGACTTTAGAAGCTCGGCTTGTGGCAGTTTTTGAGTGGTATTTCACTACAATTCAAGAGGTAAGTGACTTTTGATCACTTTTATCCATTAATATCGAATATCTATTTTTTTACACCTAGACTATGTGTATTTGAGGTGAAATTTGGGAGATTTGTGGTCTATGTATTGGAGAGTAAGATTTGGGGCTTTGAGGTTTGGTTTGTGCCTTTGTGGTCGAAATTGAATGATTTTGCTATGGCCGGAATCGTTATTAAATGGATATTCGGAATTTGTAAATTTTGTTGGATTCCGAGGCGTGGACCCGGGGTTGACCTTTTGAAATTGGTTAAAGAACTTAGCTTTATCGTGAGGAATCGATTCCTATAGCTTGTATTGATTATATTAGGTTGTTTGTGACTAGATTCGAGTCGTTCGAGTTTCTGATTCTCCAGGCAAGGATTTGTTGGAGCATTGAGTTGCGCACTTTGAGGTAAGTAACACTTATAAACTTGGAACTGAGGGTATACGTCCCTGGAAAATGTGTTATATGATTTGTGTTGGGGTGACGCACATGCCAGGTGACGGGCGTGTAGGCGTGCACTGTGGTATTCGTGATTTGGTTGATTCTTTGGGACTGTGTTGTTAGCAAGCCTTGTTCTATCTGTGAAATCCTTACTTGTTAGAGTAATTGAACGTAATTCATGTTAGAAAAACATGTTTAGGCTATGTGCTTATTCTATTAAGGCCTAGTGAGGTTACTTCTGTTGTTTTGAGTTATCTTTGTAAATTGTAATTCTATGCTCAGTATGATCCGTAATTTGTATATCATATCTCAGTCTCTGTTATCATTCACTGATACATCACATAATATTATTGTTTGGGCTGAGTAGTACGAGGTTGTAAGCCTTGAAACTCTAGAGATTGGTGACTGAGGTGGTCCTGAGAGTCGTGTTTTGAGTGTTATTGTGGATCGGGTTGCACGCTACAGCAGGCCATATTAGCTTTATTACTATTATTATTATTATTATAGATCAGGTTGCACGTCGCAGCATGCTTTATTGGTGTTGCAGCCAAACGCACACGCAAGTATACGCGGTCGTCAAGTAATAAAGTGACTAAAAGTCGGATGTCGAACCCACGAGGATTTGTGATTAACTATTAACTAAATTAGACTATCATAATTATCTATACAAGAATTAAACCTAGAAGTATTTGATTCTATACTAATTAAATAAATAAAAAACAAATAATGAACTTTGGACAGAGAAAGAGCAGATTTTTATGATATCAATGTAATGAAAACGATCTAGGATTATGGGCTATCTAACATTCCTATTGTATTCTTCAATTGAATTGACTAACTAATTTATCTAGTTTATTGGTTGACAGGGTTAATATTGCTCATAAGAATCTGTCGAGTTCTTACTCGCCTATTCAAGCTAACCTAACTCCTATATGTCTATGGAATTAGAATAAAAAAGAACGCATTTATAATTCCTGTAAATCAACCAAGCAAGACAATTAGGTATATGTCTATCCTAATTGCGAATCCGCTCCCCGATGCCCAGGTTCAAGAACTTGCTCTACTCAATCCTATATGCAATCTAGAATTCCCACTTTCGAGTTCAATTCAAGATTCGTAGATAGTATTCAATTGGTGATCAAGCAATCAAATAATTAAGTGCAGGATTGAATAAATAAACCAATATGATAAACTAAGAAATCAAAATCAATATCCGAATAACAATAGTCATGAAAGAACCACAACCCTAGAACGTGAAGTTTAGCTCCACATAGACATGGTAGCAAAACAATAAATCATACAAAGAAACATAAAAATTACTAAGTTTGGTGGAAGAAAAGATGAAACCCGGCCTCCACGGCGGCTCTGTGCTTGTGTTTTCCTCTCAAAAACGTCCTCCCCTTCAAAAATAGGTTTAGTCTTGCTTTTATACGTGTTGGGTAGGTCTAGGGCCGAAATAACCTTGTCCCGGGCAAAATAGGACACATTTCACGTCATCGGTGCCCAGCACGGCGCCAGGCGCCCTCCATAGCGCCCAAATATTTGTGCATACTGTTTTTGGCGCCACAGGTGGCGCCAGGCGCTGCCTGTGGCGCCCAACTGTCCCTTTTTTTCCGGTTTCGTTCGTTTTGGCTCAAATATTGAGCGTTTCGCCCCGTTCCGTTTGAAATTTGGAAATACGTAAAACATGAAAGTTGTAGCTCTTTGAGTTAGCTTTCTAACCATATATTGTGGAGCCAAAATGGAGTTCTGAGCAAAAAGTTATATCTATTTTATTAGACAGTGCGCAATCTGCCTACTGAAGTCTTCGTTTGCTCTAGCTATCATCCGTTGACCCCCCAACACGATCCTGGCTTAATTCCTTGAACTTTTACTCTGACTTCAAAGCTCCAAATCACTTGAATTCACTCCATAACATCTACATAGCTCGGAATCACTTCTACAAGGCATAAAACACACAGTTAGTGCAAAACATTAGCGATTAAAGCTCAAACTCAATTAAAGTGCAGTAAATTAGAGTGTAATAATCGACTAAAATACATAATTATATCCTATCATAAATTGGCTTATTTATTACTGTGGATCGGGTTACACGCCGCAGCAGGCCTTATAGGCTTTATATTAGCGCTTGGGCAGGATTTGCCCCTCTTGAGTCTTACATACTAGCTGTGACCACACACTTTCACACCTTCTTTTTTGCACACCCGAAGGTGATATAAGGGAGTTTTTTCAATTAAAGTGACATTATTCGAAATGGAATTATTTAATTTTTAGAGTCGCCACTTGGAATATTTTAATTGGTGTCCCAAGTCACCGGTTTATGTTAAAACCCCAAATCGAGGAAATTCGACTTTCCTTTTGAAGTCTGAGAACCATAAATTCTAAGTAAGGAATTCTGTTAACCCGGGAGAAGGTGTTAGGCATTCCCGGGTTCCGTGGTTCTAGCACGGTCTCTTAAACTATTACAATTGGCATATTATCTGATTTATTACATGGTTTAAACCTATGGTGCATTTTAAAATTATTAACAACTTTTAATTATTTTATGTAATTATTTTGGAACAAGCTACGATTGTCGTACACTTTTTTGTTTGATACACATTGCTAATCGTGTCACGGGAACCGTACCCACGATCTACAACATGTTTAATTTATTTAAAATTATTAGTTGTTATGGCCGGGTCACATAAATGTACCCTCGGATTTGGGAATTAGGTACCACAGCTACGTCACGGGAACCGTACCCGTAGCTATGATGATTTTATTAATTAATGCGCCTAAAGCAAACTACAAAAGTTCGAGGCATTTTCTATACTAATTTTATTTATGTGAAGGCCATGCGTTTTGAGATTTTATTTGGCACGGCACACCTCGAATCTACCTTTAAGAGCCCGACTAATTAATTAAGGAAGGCTTAATGGAATTCTAATTACTTTTAACTAATGGTTCGACCCTACTTATCAACTAACAAGCATCGTATTAGATAACCAATTGTTCAAAAAAGAGTTGCTTCAACAACAGTAACCAAATGGGGGAACTAGGTTCGACAAAACAGGCCCAAATGGCATAAAGCATACGATCCCCTTTTGCCGGCCTCTTCAGGCTTGGGCCCAAAATGAGCCCAAGATTTAGTGAAATGATAAACACCCAGCGACATGGGGACACGCAATTGAATCAAGAAATTAAACATTCATCAGCTGGGCTAGCATTAGGCCCAACGCTTAGAGCCAAACAATTGCACAAAATCATTTAAATGAAAATCAACCAAAACTATATGGAACATGAACTCGAACTAACATACTACTTTTGAATTTTTAACTATTTGAGCATAAATCAACTAGCTAAATTTCTGAATTTTAACATTTATGCACTGTGGGCCAGGTCTGCCTTAGACCCAACTGGTCACATCATTCGAAAATAAACGTTGGGCCCAAAAAGAGCCCAACTCTGATGCAAGGCCAATTACTGAAGATCTGGGACTCAAGATCGAGTCCCTTCAGTGGAAAACAAGGTGTGTTTAAACTCAGAAAAATCAGACAAGCACAACGTTTCAACTCATTCATCTTTAGAGGACAAAACAGGCTAGATCATTTATGGAGAATATCCTTGAATCTAATACCATTAAGAGCACCACATTTTACTCAAAAGAAGACCTTAAAGTAGTAGTAACTATTTCATATTGATCTCATGGCAATACAACTATCCAAATTCATGAGAAATGATTCAACACAAGCTGAAATTAACAAGTACAAATAAGAGTGCAATTACAATTCTCAACATAAGTCTTCAAATGTTCATGGCATAACATCACTTTTAAATATGATAGAACAGGATAATGAGTTAACAAGTCGAGTGAGAAAGAAAACAAAGAAAAATAAACATCTAGTAAGTATAGAGATCTTCATTTCTTCAAACCACATGAACCATTCTTACATGTTCAGAATCAGGAATGTGTACCTGAATATAGCAATCAAACAACACGAGAGCTTGAAGTTATGAAGCAGCAGCAGTAGTAATTCGACAAAGAAGAAATAACAGCAGGATCAACTCAAAAATTAGCAATGGCACAGTGATCAAGCAGCCTTTAAAGCCATCTTTGAATTTCTAGAATAAGCTAAAATCCTTTGAAAGTTTCAGAATTGAAAAACCAACTGCAAAGCTACACCAATTTTCTACCAAAATGCAAGAGTTTTGAAGTTCTTTTTTAGCTCAGCCGTTTGCAATTTTTCCAGAATTTTTCTCTCTAATTTTTTCTCCCCTTGAGAATGAAGCAACTATGCCTTTATAGGCAAGCTTTAGGGCAGCATAAAACGAATTCCGTTTTGCACTTTTAACCTTTTGAAATTTTCATTTTTGTTGTTTAACCCTTAGTTCAAAAATCAGGTTTTCACATAAGTCCCAATCCCAGCTTCTAGGAAGCTTCCCTATTCAGTTACAAGAGATTCCCCTATTTAAAAATCCTAGACTACCCCTTAAGACCCTGAAAATTACTTCTGAAAACTCATGGGTCAAATTGACCCAATGGTTCAGACATGGGCCTTCGAAAACCCGGGCTAATCCCTTTTTTGGCTTCTGATTTTAAAAGCCCAAAAACTCAAATCAAAACTAAAGGAAAACCACCGAATAACAGACTAAACAAAGTTTCCAAAGTCAGTATTCTTTTCTTTTAAAAAGAAGATATAAACAGAAACTAAGACTAACACGAAAATTAAAGGCAATATGCACTTAACAAGTTTTCTTTCTTTTAACTTTTAAGCGAGCAAATAGAAATCAATTCGAACAAAATGAAACAAAATAAAGAAAATAACTGATGAAATAGACAGAGATGGAGGAGGGAAATAAACATAAAAAAAATGAAGAACAGAAAACAAAGAAGAATACCTACAATAGGGCTCGGACAGTAGAAATTGAAAAAGAACTCTTCAAACTTTCAAATTTTCACCCGAGTTTGACATTAATCGTGTGTTCTTATCAAGAACACACGAATAAAATCAACCTAGACCTTAACTTTCACTGTAATCTTGATTTGGGTTTTTTTTTTGGGATTTTAGGGTTCGAACCAAATTTAAGATTCGAGGGGTTCTGGGCAGATTTGAGAAAAATTGGTTGGGGATTGGGAAAGGAGATGATATGGGGGTCTTGTGGTGTGGATTTGGGGTCGATTGGGGATGGTGCCGCCGGCTAGAGACGGTGGAAAATGAGGGCGGCGTTCTAGGGTTCATGGTCTGAAGAGGGAGATGGGGTAAGAGACGGAGAGTGAGAGAATTGGTTTGGGGGGGGGGGTTGGTTTCAGTTCCGACAATTAAATGTAAAGGATCGACCAGTCCCGGGCCGTTGGATTGATGAGATCCAACGGCTGAGATCAACGTGAGATAAAACGTGGTCATTTAGGTCGCTGAGGGGGTTTGGATCGGGTAAAAGGGACGGGTTGGGGCTGGTTTGGTCGGGTTTGGACGGGTAAAGGGGGTAACCGTTTGGGCCTGAGGGATTTTAAGGTTTTGGCCCAAAATTTGACTCTTTTCCATTCTTTTTCTTTTTCTTTCAATTTCTTAAATTTCAAAATTATTTTTATTTTTCCAAATTAAAAATAAAAACCTAAATTAAATCTTAAAACTAAATTAACCTATCAAAAAAATTAATTACTCAAGCATGGCATTCACAAAAATTAATTAACTCCTAATTTAAAAGAAACAGCTACAAAATTTGAAATTAAAGAGTGAAAATGCAACATGACTATTTTTATGATTTTTTCTATTTTTGTCAAACAAATTAATGTACTAATTAATCTAAAAATATAAAATTAAATCCTAAATGCAGATTTAATATATTTTTGTATTTTTTATGCATTAATTAAAATTAAACATGCACACAAAAATGCAAACAATCAGAAAATTCTACAGTAATTCCTAAAATAACAAATAATTAAAGAAAAAAATCTAATTTTGGGAATTCTGTAGGAGTAATTCCTGTGAGGCAAAAATCACGTGCTCACAGCTGCCCCTCTTTGCTCGGAGGCACGAAGGGTTTTCGGGCAAAGATAAAATGAGCAATTATGAGGGATTTTTGCCCGTTTGACTCTCCATGAGAAGCATTTTTGAAAAGAGTCTGACTGAACCTTGCTTCAGAGGTTGCCTACTTATCCTTGGCTATAAAGGAATCAGATCAGTGTAGTTCTAGAAGTTTTGGTAGCTGGGACTACCGGAAAGCTATGATTTCACTGTTGCTACTGCTACTACTGCCTACTGAACTCCTTATTACACCAAAATGGAAAATAAAAAGCTAAGCTAGCTAATCCTATCAGCTACGAGTTACAAGATTCCTATCTATAAATCTCTTGAAACTTGATCTTGAGTCTTGGCTAGTTCTCGCTGCAGACTCCGATCTGAATCTTGATGCTCGTCAGCTGTAGGTGTTGGTTCTTTCTTCAGCTTTGGGTCAAGGCGAGACATGCGAAGCCTGTGATTTCAATCATATCTTGGGCAGTCCGCGTCTTTCTCCATTTTAGGATTCTGAGTTCACTTCTCTTTGTTTTTTTTTCTTTTCTTTATTCTGGATTGAGACTCATTCTTTTGTTCGTCTCGAATCCTGTGCCTCGAGGTCAGACCTGCTCAGACACCAAAACAAACAAACGAACGAAATTTTTCTGCCCCAGTTTTCACTAGGAAAATCTCGTGAGTTATTTGTAACTAAGATCCAAACCTTTTTTTTTCTTTTTTTTAAAGCGATAAAATAAGGATTGTGTGTCTTTAGGAGGAAAGATTAGGGAATGGAGCCTTATATCTAAAATTCTCAACTAGGGAATGGAGGCCCTATGTTGGCAAAAAAAGCGACTAGGGAATGGAGGCCCTATGTCTAAAAATTCTCAACTAGGGAATGGAGCCCTATGTTGGCAAAAGGCGACTAGGGAATGGAGGCCCTATGTCTAAAAATCTCAACTCAGGGATTGGAGCCCTAATGTTGGCAAAAAAGGCGACTAGGGAATGGATCTAAAAATCTCAACTCAGGGATTGGAGCCCTAATGTTGGCAAAAAAGGCGACTAGGGAATGGAGGCCCTATGTCTAAAAAGCTCAACTCAGGGATTGGAGCCCTAATGTTGGCAAAAGGCGACTAGGGAATGGAGGCCCTATGTCTAAAAATCTCAACTCAGGGATTGGAGCCCTAATGTTGGCAAAAAGGCGACTAAGGAATGGAGGCCCTATGTCTAAAAATTTCAACTCAGGGATTGGAGCCCTAATGTTGGCAAAAGGTGACTAGGGAATGGAGGCCCTATATCTAAAAAGCTCAACTCAGGGATTGGAGCCCTAATGTTGGCAAAAGGTGACTAAGGAATGGAGGCCCTATGTCTAAAAATCTCAACTCAGGGATTGGAGCCCTAATGTTGGCAAAAAAGGCGACTAGGGAATGGAGGCCCTATGTCTAAAAATCTTAACTCAGGGATTGGAGCCTTAATGTTGGCAAAACAAAAAGGCAACTAGGGAATGGAGGCCCTATGTCTAAAAATCTCCACTCAGGGATTGGAGCCCTAATGTTGGCAAAAAGGCGACTAGGGAATGGAGGCCCTATATCTAAAAAAACTCAACTCAGGGATTGGAGCCCTAATGTTGGCAAAAAAGGCGACTAGGAAATGGAGGCCCTATGTCTAAAAATCTCAACTTAGAGTTTGGAGCCCTAATGTTGGCAAAAAAGGCGACTAGGGAATGGAGGCCCTATGTCTAAAAATCTCAACTCAGGGATTGGAGCCCTAATGTTGGCAAAAAAGGCGACTACGGAATGGAGGCCCTATGTCTAAAATCTCAACTCAGGGATTGGAGCCCTAATGTTGGCAAAAAAAAGGCGACTAGGGAATGGAGGCCCTATGTCTAAAAATCTCAACTCAGGGATTGGAGCCCTAATGTTGGCAAAAAGGGACTAGGGAATGGAGGCCCTATGTCTAAAAATTTCAACTAGGGTGAATGAGGCCCTATTCTAAAAACTCAACTCAGGGATTGGATAAAAGGCAACTAGGGAATGGAGGCCCTATGTCTAAAAATCTCAACTAATGTTGGCAAAAAGGNCTGTCGATGCCGATGGTTGTGAGGATCCTCTTTTCGATCAGGGACGCCCTTTGCGGGTTTTCACGAGCTGACCTCTCTCATTTATCTTCTCACCATCGCCTTATAGTGCTCTTTGCGAGTTTTCACTAACAAGACTCTCTCATTTTCTATTTCTCTGCTTCCATCATCTTATGGTGCCCGTGGGTTTTCACCGATAAGACTCTCTCATTTTATTTCTCTCATTTTGATTGAATCGGAGCCAAGTAGTTGTATTCTCTAATCCTTGAACATTCTCACCGATTGATTGGAAGGACTTGAACAGGGTTTAGGTAAAGGATTTGGATTGAGTTACAACTTTGGAACCTTTTGGGCGGGATCATTGCTGAACCATTATAACATCTGCCCCAGTTTCACTTTTTGGGGGACTTGAATTTTTATTTTGGTGTGACTGAACCCCAGAGGGAGGCTGCCTACGTATCTTTTCGGAATCAAGTCGAACGTAGTTCACGGAAACATTTTGTTTTTGATTTTCTTTTGTTTTTCTATTTTTTGTTTGTTTTGTTTTGTTTTCTCTTTCTTTTTCCTTTCCTTCATTTTTTCATTTCTTTTTCTTCATTCATTTTTTTTCATTTCAAATTTTCAGTTTTTTTTTTCAGTAACACTTTCAGGTTCCAAAGAGGGTAATCAAAGAAGAGTAACCGGCTCAAAGGGTTTGCAAAGGATTGATAGTGTTTGGGTAGAGAGAATAAAAAGCCTTCTTCATCCCAACCGGAGAACATTAATGATATATAAAGGATCCAACATAGTACCTTTTGACTGCATTTGCATTGACAGTTGTTTCAGGGACATTTCCTTCGATGTGTCCCAAGTACAATGCACTCTTTTGGCAGTACTCTTGTTGTAATGTATGGACCTTTCCAATTCTGGAACAAATTTTCCTTCAGTTGTTCCAACTCCTTGTTTTATTTTCTTAAACTTTATCCTCATTGGGATCTAATCCTTGATTCATTATTTCGAGGTCTAACAGCTTTCAGGATCCGGGCGTGAAGTCCACAAGCATGTCATGTTATTGAAATCTGCATTTAACAAAACTAAAAAGAGAATAAGAAAGAAAAATAACAAGACTAAGAAAAGAGACATTCCTGGACAATGAAATATTAATTTCATTTGATTTTTGATTTTTGAATTTTTCTTTTTTTTTGATTTTTTTTGGAGATAGAAGGGTTTACATTGGGAAGTAAGACAATAAAGTAGAACATCCATATCACACCCTGAGATAATCCAGATGCCGAAAGGATAGCAAGACTGGCTACCGAGACTCCCGTCTGATGGGGAACTTTCATGATTGGAGACCAATTTTGGCTTTTCTTCTGTCTCGGCAATGGCTGTAATGGCCTTCAGTGCCGGATCACATTCCTCAGCTTCACAAATCATTCCGACTATTGGCCCGATGTTGTGGGCAGGCAACAGATTGTTCATCACATCAGGAGCTTCTTCATCCTGAAAAACAATTCTTTCGGCTTCAATCAAATCTTCAACTGTCCTTTTGAGGGTCCAACAGTCCTCTGTACTGTGTCCCACTGCTCCAGAGTGGTATTCACATATAGCATCAGCTCGGTGCGAGGGGGACTCGGGGTTCGGCCGGTTCGGGGCCACTGGCTGCAATAGATTTAGCCTGATTAGCTTTTGGAACAAGTTTGAATACGATTCACCAATACGGGTGGATTCTTTCTAAAAGGCTCTCTTGGGCGACGATTGTATTGGGAATCATTTGGTTGATGATTATATGGAGCTTGGTAAGGATGGGAATTTCTGGGAGGTGGAGCTCGATTTTGTGTATGATGTTGTGGATGCGTGTAAGATTGCGCGCTCATCACCGCATAGGGAGGTGGTGCCACGGCATAAGCATCATCTTGAATGGGATAATAGTGTGGTGGGATGATAGGAGGCACATATGATTGGCTGAATGACCTGCGGGCCCCCCTCGAGCTTGAAACCGTCATGACTCCCTCTTCACTCCCATTTCTGTTTATCAAACTCTCCAAACCATTATGAGCAGACTGTGATGTGACCTTAAAAGCAGCATGACTCAAGATTCGACCTGTTTTTAAACCGTTCTCAACCATTTCCCCGATTTCAATAGCCTCAGCAAATGGCTTACCCATAGCGGACATCATGTTCTGGAAGTAGTCCGCCTCTTGGACCTGTAGAAAGACCGTGACCATTTCAATTTCGTCCATTGGAGGCTTTACCCTGGCAGCTTGCTCACGCCATTTGACAGCATATTCGCGGAAGCTTTCCGCGGTTTTCCTTTTCAAATTGGTCAAGGAGTTTCTGTCGGGAGCAATGTCCACATTATATTGGAACTAGCGGACAAAATCTCGAGCCATATCGTCCCACACATGCCAATGAGTAATTTCTTGATCTGTATACCACTCAGAAGCAATTCCGGTGAGGCATTCCCTAAAATAGGCCATTAGCAGCTCCTCTTTTCCACCAGCACCCCTCAACTGGTTACAGTATCGTTTCAGATGAGCGACCGGGTCTCCCTGCCCGTCGTACTTTTCAAACTTTGGCATCTTGAAGCCAACTAGCAAGTAGACATGGGGAAACATAATGAGGTCAGAGTATCAGACACTCTTTTGGCCACTCAGACCTTACATGTTTTTCAAGCTTTGTTCCAGGCTCTTCATCTTCCGAGCAATTTCCTCTTGCTCGGGATTTTTAACAACCTTTTCTTGCTCCACCGAGAGATCATATCGCGGAGGTTGAGTGAAAGAGTACGGGGTCACATATGTTATACCCGATTGAAGCTGTGGACCCTGAAAGGTGAACATTGGAGGTGGTCCCTTGGAGCCGGTGCCTGGGGGCGAACCGCAGAAGGCATGTCAGGATCCTTGGAGGGCATTGGAGGGTGCCCGCATGGGATGAGTGGGTTGGGCACAGGGGCATTGGTAACCTCACCTGACCTGGGGATCAATTCAGGGAACCCAGGGATTGCACTTGGCGGTTCCCTGCGTCCCACATTTCCCATATGTGGAGACGCAACATCTTATTCTCTTCAACAACTGCTGATTCTAGCTGTAAAATAGCCGATGCCGAGCTATCCTCGGGATCTATGATTGGTAGATTGCTTGCGGAGGCCATCTGTGCCTTTGGATTTTGTGATGGGGGGAAGGCTAGACTACCAACAAAACCAACCACCAAAACCTGGCTAGTTTGCACATCCAACAACCTTGTTAGTTTTGAAACATTTAACATATAGGAAATCGCACGTTGGGATGCAATGCACCTAACAGTTAAACGCTTCTACCATGTCTTTGAACGGTTGCATGTTTCATCCCGGCCTTAACTAACTCTTTCAGTATGGACCTCTTTTCTTCATCTTTGTTTCACTCTAATCATTCTTGATTTCTGTTTTGTTTTTGCCGCTCTTTTTTTGGCACTCTCTTTTTTGTTTGTCACTTTTTTATTTCTTGTCGCTTTTTTTCTCTTTTCTTTTATTTCACTATTTTTCTTTTTCTGTTTTTCACTCAATTTTTCTTTCTCTCTTTTTTTTAAGTTTATTTTCACTCAATTTTATTTTATGGCTATGATCGAATCCGATGGAGATTGCCTACGTATCATGACCCCGCATGAATCAGATCTTGCATAGTTCGGGAAGATCGAGAATGGAGTAAATAAGCTAACTCTTTTTTTACTTTTTATAAAACTCAGGCCATGAAAAATTTACAGCAAAAGAAAATCATTTTTTGAGTTTTTATTTTTTTTTGAAATGCTTTAAAAGAAGAAAGGAAATATTTCTTTGATTTTGATTTTTTGTTTTGCTTTTTTGAAAAAAAGACTTCTAAAAAAAATTCATTTGCTTTTGATTTGAACTTTGGGAATTTTAGAAGTAAAAAGAAAATATTTTTGTTTGAATTTTTATTTTTTTTCTCTTTTTCTAAATAAGAAAGAAAATATTTTTTTTGGATTTTGGAAGTTGCCTCTTAATTTTCGAAAGAGGGATTTAAGAAAATGTTTTGGATTTCTGAGTTTTTGTTTATTTATAAAAGTAATTGTAAAGAAAAGCAAAAATATTTTTTGCACTCATTTTTTTTTCAATTTTTTTTATTGACATTTATGAAAGAAAGACATCTAAGGAGTATTTTTTTCGATTTTTGTTTCTGATTTTTTTTTGGTTTTTTTTGGAAAAATATTTCAAAATGAAGGGAACTCATATTTTGGGTTTTGATTTTTATTGATTTTTTTCCGCATGAACGACATTAGAAGGAAGGAAACCATTTTCTTTTAAAAACTACGCTTTTTTTTTTTGAATTTTCTAAGGAAAGATTTTCTAAAGGAGGAACTAAAGGAAAATATATTTTTTTTGATTTTTTTGAAAATTGGAGTCTAAAGGAAAGACTTTCTAAAGAAGCAAGTAAATATTTTTTGGATTTTTTGACTTCTTTTTTTTTTTGAATTTTTGGGAAAAAGGACTTCTAAAAAAAGAATTTTTTTATTCTGATTTGATTTTCTTTTCGAATGAAAGACTTCTAAAATGAAAGAAAATATTTTTTTTGGATTTTTAAAAATTGGGGCCGGAACCGATGAGGTTTGCCTACGTATCTCACATCCGGTGAGAATCAGACCCGCGTAGTTCGGTCAGTTTTGACATAATAAAAATAGAGGAAAGACATGAAACTTTTGAAACCAAATTATTTCTTATTTTTCCTTTTTCTTTTTTTTCTCGAAATTTCGGCAGAGTTTCAGCTTATTTTGGACACTAGATTTTTTTCAAAAATGAGTAATCAACTCTCTCATACCTCAATTTTATTTTCCCAATTCCTTCCCTATTCTACAACCGGTCAACATGCAAACCGAAGCAAAGAATTGTACAAGTAGCACGTAAAATATGCATCAGGATGGTCTTTGATTCTGGGGTCCACCTGTACTAGACGGACCCAACCCCTGTGTTGAGTCCCCAAAGTCAAATTCACATGATGCAAACAAACGTTCCTACTAGGGATCCGGCATGAGACTGAGTTATTCTAAGTATAAAACCTGGGTATACTGTTCTAGACTTGTGTACCCGAGCGGACAACTCGAGCCGAGGAGGGGGCTACGTACAGGGAACCAAAAGGCCATCCGGCTTTGTAACTTGTCCGAGCATCTTTCTTATTTCAAGGTATGACACTAACAGAATAGGGAGTCACGCCAGCGTGCACATCCCCGAAGATGAGAAGAGAAGGGTTTCGTAACAGTTTATATACAATTCAAATAATATCAAAGCGGTAAAAAGCGGCATTTAGCACATTAGGCCCAAACATGTAAAAATCAGATAATAAATAAAGCCAACTATAACAGTTATGCTAAGCTCGAATTCTTGAACCCTGAACCGAAATTCTGGGTTTTGAATCCCCAGCAGAGTCGCCAGAGCTGTCACACCTCCTTTTTTGCACACCCGAAGGTGATATAAGGAAGTTTTTCCAATTAAAGTTACATTATTCGAAATGGGATTATTTAATTTTTAGAGTCGCCACTTGGAATATTTTAATTGGTGTCCCAAGTCACCGGTTTATTTTAAATCGAGGAAATTCGACTTTCCTTTTGAAGTCTGCGAACCAGAAATTCTAAGTAAGGAATTCTGTTAACCCGGGAGAAGGTGTTATGCATTTTCGGGTTCCGTGGTTCTAGCACGGTCGCTTAAACTATTACAATTGGCCTATTATCTGATTTATTACATGTTTTAAACCTATGGTGCATTTTAAACTTATTAACAAATTATTCTGGAACAAGCTACGATTGTCGTACACTTGTTTGTTTGATACACATTGCGAATCGTGTCATGGGAACCGTACCCACGATCTACAACATGTTTAATTTATTTAAAATTATTAGTTGTTATGGCCGGGTCACATAAATGTACCCCCGGATTTGAGAATTAGGTACCACAGCTACGTCACGGGAACCGTACCCGTAACTATGATGATTTTATTAATTAACGCGCCTAAAGCAAACTACGAAAGGTCGAGGCATTTTCTATACTAATTTTATTTATGTGAAGGCCATGCGTTTTGAGATTTTATTTGGCACGGCACACCTCGAATCTACCTTTAAGAGCCCGACTAATTAATTAAGGAAGGCTTAGTGGAATTCTAATTACTTTTAACTAAAGGTTCGACCCTACTTATCAACTAACAAGCATCGTATTAGATAACCAATTGTTCAAAGAAGGGGTGCTTCAACAATAGTAACCAAACGTGGGAACTGGCTTCGACAAAACAGGCCCAAATGGCGTAAAGCATACGATCCCCTTTTGCCGGCCTCTTCAGGCTTGGGCCCAAAATAAGCCCAAGATTTAGTGAAATGATAAACACCCAGCGACATGGGGACACGCAATTGAATCAAGAAATTAAACATTCATCAGCTGGACTAGCATTAGGCCCAACGTTTAGAGCCAAACAATTGCACAAAATCATTTAAATGCAAATCAACCAAAACTATATGGAACATGAACTCGAACTAACATACTACTTCTGAATTTTTACCTATTTGAGCATAAATCAACTAGCTAAATTTCTGAATTTTAACATTTATGCATTGTGGGCCAGGTCTGCCTTAGACCCAACTGGTCACATCATTCGAAAATAAACGTTGGGCCCAAAAAGAGCCCAACTCTGATGCAAGGCCAATTACTGAAGATCTAGGACTCAAGATCGAGTCCCTTCAGAGGAAAACAAGGTGTGTTTAAACTCAGAAAAATCAGACAAGCACAGCCTTTCAACTCATTCATCGTTAAAGGACAAAACATGCTAGATCATTTATGGAGAATATCCTTGAATCTAATACCACTAAGAGCATAACATTTTACTCAAAAGAAGACCTTAAAGTAGTAGTAACTATTTCATATTGATCTCATTGCAATACAACTATCCAAATTCATGAGAAATGATTCAACACAAGCTGAAATTAACAAGTACAAATAAGAGTCCAATTACAATTCTCAACATAAGTCTTCAAATGTTCATGGCATAACATCACTTTTAAATATGATAGAACAGGAGAAATGAATTAACAAGTCGAGTGAGAAAGAAAACAAAGAAAAATAAACATCTAGTAAGTATAGAGATCTTCATTTCTTCAAACCACATGAACCATTCTTACATGTTCAGAATCAGGAATGTGTACCTGAATATAGCAATCAAACAACACAAGAGCTTGAAGTTATGAAGCAGCAGCAGTAGCAATTCGACAAAGAAGAAATAACAGCATGATCAGCTAAAAAATCAGCAATGGAACAGTGATCAAGTAGCCTTTAAAACCATCTTTGAATTTCCAGAATAAGCTAAAATCCTTTGAAAGTTTCCGAATTGAAAAACCAACTGCAAAGCTAGACCAATTTTCTACCAAAATGCAAGAGTTTTGAAGTTTTTTTTAGCTCAGCCGTTTGCAATTTTTCCAAAATTTTTCTCTCTAATTTTTTCTCCCCTTGAGAATGAAGCAACTATGCCTTTATAGGCAAGCTTTAGGGAAGCATAAAATGAATTCCGTTTTGCACTTTTAACCTTTTGAAATTTTCATTTTTGTTGTTTAATCCTTAGTTCAAAAATCAGGTTTTCACATAAGTCCCAATCCCAACTTCTAGGAAGCTTCCCTATTCAGTTACAAGAGATTCCCCTATTTAAAAATCCTAGACTACCCCTTAAGACCCTGAAAATTACTTCTGAAAACTCATGGGTCAAATTGACCCAATGGTTCAGACATGGGCCTTCGAAGACCCGGGATAATCCCTTCTTTGGCTTCTGATTTTTAAAGCCCAAAAACTCAAATCAAAACTAAACGAAAACCACAGACTAAACAAAGTTACCAAAGTCAGCATTCTTTTCTTTTAAAAAGAAGAAATAAACAGAAACTAAGACTAACACGAAAATTAAAGGCAATATGCACTTAACAAGTTTTCTTTTCTTTTAACTTTTAAGCGTGCAAACAGAAATCAATTCAAACAAAATGAAACAAAATAAAGAAAATAACGGATGAAATAGACAAAGATGGAGGAGGGAAATAAACATAAAAAATGAAGAACAGAAAACAAAGAAGAATACCTACAATAGGGCTCGGACAGTAGAAAGTGAAAAAGAACTCTTCAAACTTTCAAATTTTCGGCCGAGTTTGACATTAATCGTGTGTTCTTATCAAGAACACACGAATAAAATCAACCTAGACCTTAACTTTCACTGTAATCTTGATTTGGTTTTTTTTTTTTTTTTGGGATTTTAGGGTTCGCACCAGATTTAAGATTCGAGAGGTTCTGGGCAGATTCGAGAAAAATTGGTTGGGGATTGGGAAAGGAGATGATGTTGGGGTCTTGTGGTGTGGATTTGGGGTCGATTGGGGATGGTGCCGCCGGCTAGAGACAGTGGAAAATGAGGGCGGCGCTCTAGGGTTCATGGTCTGAAGAGGGAGATGGGGTGAGAGACAGAGAGTGAGAGAATTGGTGTCGGGGGGGGGGGGGTTGGTTTCAGTTCCGACAATTAAATGTAAAGGATCGACCAGTTCCGGGTCGTTGGATTGATGAGATCCAACGGCTGAGATCAACGTGAGATAAAACGAGGTCGTTTGGGTCGCTGAGGGGGTTTGGACCGGGTAAAGGGACGGGTTTGGGCTGGTTTGGTCAGGTTTGGACGGGTAAAGGGGGTAACCGTTTGGGCCTGAGGGATTTTAATGATTTTGGCCCAAAATTTGACTCTTTTCCATTCTTTTCCTTTTTCTTTCAATTTCTTCAATTTCAAAATTATTTTCCTTTTTCCAAATTAAAAATAAAAACCTAAATTAAATCTTAAAACTAAATTAACCTATCAAAATTATTAATTACTCAAGCATGGCATTCACAAAAATTAATTAACTCCTAATTTAAAAGAAAAAGCTACAAAATTTGAAATTAAAGAGTGAAAATGCAACATGACTATTTTTATGATTTTTTCTATTTTTTTCAAACAAATTAATGTACTAATTAATCTAAAAATATAAAATTAAATCCTAATTGCAGATGCAATATATTTTTGTATTTTTTATGCATTAAATAAAATTAAACATGCACACAAAAATGCAAACAATCAGAAAAATTCTACAGTAATTCCTAAAATAACAAATAATTAAAGAAAAAAATCTAATTTTGGGAATTCTGTAGGAGTAATTCCTGTGAGGCAAAAGTCACGTGCTTACACACACACAGTGATTCATGTACATGGGCTTTGGTGAGGGGCATTGATTTCAGGCACCCGTACAGTGCTGAGTGATTGTGTGTGATGAGTGAAAATTTGAGATAGCCAGATTGAGTATTCTGAGAGTGTGAGTCCTGGGATTATCACTATGATACATTACATTTAACATGCCTATTTGACATGTATGCATAGAAACGTAACATTCCTCATGCTAGCTGTACTTGACATATTTTATCAGTGTTGGGCTTAAATTGTTGAACTTGAAAATATGCCTAAATTTATGTACTATGAACGAGCTAAATATAGAAGTTTCTCTGAGTTATTACTGTCATTCTCTTTACTATATCCGTGTTGTCATTATTTTGGTTCTGACTGTATCCTTCTAAGCTCGTCACTGCTTTCAGCTCAAGGTTAATCCGTTACTTATTGAGTACATTGGGTTGGTTGTATTGATACTACAATCTGCACTTCGTGTGCGGATCCAGGTACATCTGGACACGGTGATTGCTAGATTTGATGCTAGTACCTGTTCGGAGACTTTGAGGTAACTGCTATGATGCCCGTAGACCTTGACTCTCCTTCCTTTTATTTTATTCAATACTGTTCTATTTTCTCAAATAATTATACTAGAGTTTTAGACTATGTTGACACTTAGTAGCTCATGCACTCGGTAACACCAGAATTTTGGGATGGTTGTAGTAGAGTTACAGTTGTCTTTATAAGATATTTATGAGACTTTCCACTGTTTAGCTTATTAAATTATGTTTTAATTCAAATGGTGTAGCCGTTATGTGATTGTTGGCTTGCCTAGTAATGTGTTAGGAGTCATCACGATGGGTTGGAATTTTGGATCGTGACAAATAGAATTTTACATATTGGGTTGTCTGAGCTGTTGAATTTTGTTTATAAAACTGAAATTAAATTATGAACCAATTTATGTTGCTCTTCCTCTCCGATAAGAATATATTATTTCATGAGTTTCCATGAATGGAATGTCGAGAGATGTGATAATGACCTCTCTAGAGAACTACTTGTCAAATACTTTGTAAATAGGATTGCCAAAAGAAATGTTCTAATCGGTTCGTCATTGCAACCCTGTCCTTTGCTAAGCAATATTAACTAATTTTACTTCTAAATACTTCCAGGAAAAAAATGAAAGGTAGTACTTTATAATATTGCCTCAAAAGAGCTCCGATAGAAATTTATGGCTTTTGCAGAAAATGTTGCAAAGAAGAAATGAATCAAAAAGTTGATTCTATCGCTATCAGCCATACTCCTTTAATTATCATCCATAAAAAAAGTATTTTATTTCGTTGTTTATTTCTTAAAATTGTACTTCTATATTTATGAGCCTGATAATCCTTTCTAATGGTTCAAAGTTTTTGGAAATTGTTGTAGGTAGAAGTTCTTTCTCTTTTGGTCAGTAAAAAAAGGTTTTTTTTTTCCTCTTTTCAAATATGTTGTTATACTGCTCAGAATTTTGTCGAATTAATTTTTTGTTTTTAGCTGATTTGAGGCAGATTATAAGACAAGAGATGGAGAATAATAGGAGTTGCAATGAGAAGCAGAGAATTCGGTTCATGATTGGAAAGAGTGAAACGTATTGGATGAGACGCTTGATTTACAAGGACATTGATTTGACTATCAAATCATGTGTATCGTATTGCTTACATCTTGCAACACTAACAAGTTAAAAGATGATGAAAGGATGTTGCACGGTTGTAAACTAAGAAATTATATCAGGGAACCCGAGAGATCAAGAACTTACTCAGATACATGCTGCAGGTACCGGTGGCGGAGGCGGAGTTTTTGCTAAGGAGGTTCAAAAAAGGAAAAAGTTAGAAAAGAATATAGCTAAATGGGAATTGACTCAATGACCTTACAAAGATTTTGAACTTTCCTGACCACTAAGCCATGTTTTTGGACTGCATCAAGAGGATTCAAAATATTATATATAGAGGTAAAAAATAAATTTTGTATTATATACAATGTAATTTTTCGACAAAGGGGGTTAGGGTGAACCCCCTTCTGCACCCCTAAATCCGCCCCTGGCTGCAACATTGGAGGTTCATGCGCTTTAGCTACCCCTACAGATTGTCCAATTATCTTTAATATAATGTTCCTCTTGTAAGTTGTAGACATATGATTATGAATGCTATTTTATTCTATTGGAGAACCAAAACTGAAATTTTCATTGATAGGGTGTACTGCTCCGACAGCTAGTAGAACTAGAAGACAATTCTAAAATATGTAGCTCTCAAGCAAGGTATAGAGGTGCTTTTCTGGTGTCCAAAGTTTTTACGGAGGAATGAGGTTATTCAATTATCATATTTATTTATTTCATCTTCCAAAGGTTGATGCATGAATCACCGTTTGGAAAACTTTGTTGTGTAGAATTATTTGGAGATAAAAATGAGGATATTAATAGCCCGTTTGGCCAAGCTGCAAAAATAGCTTATTTTGAGAAGTATTTTTTTTCAAAAGTGCTTTTCTCAAAAGTACTTTTGGTGAGAAGCAATTTGTGTTTGGCTAATTAGTTTGAAAAGCACTTCTGAGCAGCAATTAGTGTTTGGTCAAGCTTTAAAAAACTGCTTCTAAGTGTATTTTTTTCAAAAGTGCTTCTCAAAAAAGTGCTTTTGGAGAGAAGCTACTTTTTTCCGCTTCTCCAAAACTGCTTCTGCTTCTCCTCGAAAGCACTTTTTTTCCTTCCAAAAGCTTGGCCAAACACCTCAATTTTTGGCCAAAAGTGCTTTTGGCAAAAAAAAAAAGTACTTTTGGCCAAAAATAAGCTTGGCCAAACAGGCTATAAGATTAAATAATATATTTAAAAAGAGAAATAAATTTTCTTTGTGCAGATTAAAAGGGAAGTTTATCTCATAAAATAGCCAGGAGAAGTGTTTTTTTTTTTCTTTTTGGAAAAAGGTATAAAATGGATTCAATTTCTTCGCAAATACCAAATGAAATATGAACGGTAAGCCACTAAATCATCCTTACCCTTTCGTCTTCTCTCCAGTTATCTAACATCTACTTTATCTCGTTCTTATTAATGCATTTGTATTCTGATCAAGTTGAAACTTCGCGGTTCTTTCGCTTTCTAGCTTCTGGGTACACGTCATTTTGCTACAGCTCTGCCTGTTAAATCCCGTGCAGTTGCAACCCTTTGCTAAGGTGACCAGCCAGGTCTTTTTCTTGTTTGTTGCTCTACTGTTCTTCTGTATTTAGCTTCTTCATTACTCCATCCGTTCGAATTTGTGGTTCTAAACAAGTTAAAAAGGGGTCCAATGTATTTGTGTGGTTATAAAATTGTCGGGTGCAATTGTAAGTTTAGGCTAAATTATTTCCAAATGTAGAAATGGGTCATTCTTTTTTGAACGGACCAAAAAAGAAATAGGTTCACATGAACGGAGGGAGTAGTTCTTAGAGGTGATCTATGTATGCTGGTTCATATATTTAAATTTAATTATGAATCGATTATAATGCTGGGGTGTTATGGGGTGACCAATAATGAAAAGATTATTATTTATAAGGTGAATAGAATAATAAGTTAGCGGCATGCTATGAATATTAATAATGCCAACACCAATTTGTTTGAGATTGAGCTATTGTAGCAGTTGTTGTTGTTATTATATGGTTATATGCAATGAATAATAATACTAGGAATATTTTATGTAGAAATTACTTATTTTAAGGATATTTTTGTCTGTAAATACCTTTTATCCTTGTATTGTTATGTGTATTATTGTTCCTCATTCCATCCCGCATAAAATAAAAAAAAAATAATGTACATATTCTCGCATAACATTGTATGAGTATTATATAATATCGCCAATCAAATGATGAATAATTATATGAGAACTATTTTTCTTATACTGCCAACCAAATGCCATACATTATTCATGAAAGAATTTATATTTTCAAATCCCACAACCAAAGAGTATACTCCATCTACTCTATTTATGTAATATACGTTTCTTGTTAGTATGTTGTAAAAAGAATGTCACCTTTATATATTTTTGAAAATAATTTAAACTTACAAATTTTATTGTATGCTTAATGACAAATTTTTTATATCCATTATCCACACAATATCATAACAGGTTAAGACTACACATTCCAAAAATCTTCTTTCTTAATTAGCTCTGTATGGAATCAAATATTCCAACATAAGTTGAAACGGAGAAAGTATTATTTTTTGCTGAATTTTATATTGAATTTTTTTCTTTGTAACCAAATCACCCTTAGTGACTTAAATCTTTGGATTGTTGTGTTAAACTGTCCCAATTCACGAGTTGTTTTTTTTCATTTTTCTTTTTCTTTTTCTTTTTGGGTGATTTTCTAGTGTCTACATTATCTTGTTCTTCTGGTGGCTTTTGTATTCTTGCCTAGTTGAAACTTCGCGGTTCTTTCGATTTCGGGGCATGCATGCGTCATACATTTGCTAACAGCTCTCTTTCGTTGCCCTTTAAATCCCATGCAATTGCAACCCTTTGCTTGGTGTGACCAGCAAGCTAGTTTACAGCCACCCAGGTCTATTCTTGTTATTCCTTCTCTATTATTCTTCTTTGTCTAGCTTTTTTGGCACGCAGTCTCGCTTTCTGTTGATAGTAGTTTTTATGACTAACTGTTGTTTTATCTTTCATTGTTTATCATCTTACTATCTTGTTGTTTTTATTATGCTTTTATATGACTTTTTTGTACTGTCCCTTCCTGTCTATATTTTCATTAATGTGGTGCTTATGCTTTTCTGAGCCGAGGGTCTATTGGAAACAGCCTCTCTATCCTTACAAGGTAGGGGTAAGATCTGTGTACGCACTACCCTTCCCAAGCCCCACAGTGTGGGATAATACTGGCTATGTTGTTGTTGTCTAGCTTTTGCGGTAGATTAATTGCGGATTCAATATTTCATTTTGATGATTTCAACGTTTTTAAGTTCTTAATTAGACCTAATACTCCCTTGCCTCCAATTTATTTGACTTTATTTTCTTTATCTTTCGAAAATAATTTAACTTTAAATTTTCTTAATGACATGATATTTTTGTAGCTACAAAACTGTCGTAGCATGTCTAAGACAATTAGCTCCAAAAGCTTTTTCTTGCTATCTTAAATTTCGTGGCCAGCCAAACAAGTTTATGCAAAATGAAATAGAGAGATTATTTATTAGGCTTTTATAAAAAATTTCATGTATATATTTACCTTCGGTATAATAAGCTTCATCCAACACTGTCCCATAGTCACTTGAGTCAATGGATTTCTGTACTGAACTGTCCCTTTAGATGAGATTCTTGTGATTATCTCCTATTCATTGTTTTCTAGTAAGATTCATCCTTTACGTGAAGGTTATGTGTGGTTGTATATACCAATCATTATATGCCACAAGGTGATTTTTTCTGAGTGTAATAGTAATTTTGCATACAGTGAACAAAATTGAGATTCAAATCACCAATATTATGGAGTACGAGGACCTCGCAAAGGAGAAATTACCGAAGATGGTATTTAAATTTAAGCCTCCGGAGCAGAGGACCAGTGGACACTCCAAGAGAATCGAAATGCATTTTCTAGAATATTGTAAGTATTTTCTATTAGGCATGGTGATACTGTTGAATCCTTCTACTTTCTCCGTCTCAAATGTCAATGCCTTCCCACTTAAACTTCGTTTTTTCCCACTTGTAGCGAGAAAATTTACTGCTAAAATAACTTGTTTTGTTGGTGTTTCGTCGGAACAGGTTCAGGTCTCGTATCCTTTTAGATGTAAGCAACATTGATATAACCACAAATGTTTTGGGGTTCAAGATTTCAATGCCCCTCATGGTTGCACCAATTGCAATGCAGAAAATGGCTCATCCTGAAGGTATCTTTTATTCCTACTTTTTATGTTCAGTGTATATTTGTAAACATACATGTATTGATACCCATATGAATAATGACAGCAAAGTATACAGAGACTACAGGACATCTCAGGACTAAAGAGAGGATAATGCAATGTACATATGAAAGCACATCACATCTCATGGACAGTATAGCGATTGAAGGCTTATTCTCAAATATTGTTTGATGGCACTTTATTTTTGAATATGGTATCGCGTTAGTAATAGGAAATGTACAATTAAAATGAGTATCAGCTTCTGTTTTTGGATACTAAGATATTGTGGATAGCACTGGCTATTGTGAGATACTGGACCTTAATAAAAGCACATTGCAAAATTTTCCCTTCTTTTCAGTAGATGATAAGCACTCTTGTGCATTTTTCCCTTACTGAGATATCGGCATAGTTGCATTTGTTACGAAGCGTTACAAGTTTCTCAAGTAACCATCTATCTGGTTCTGACTATGAATACTTATCTCCATGTCCTACTTTTACTTTGATACAGGAGAATATGCGACAGCACGAGCAGCATCAGCTGCTGGCACAATCATGGTTTGCATTTTCTCTATACATTCTGTTTTGTTTCTAAAAAAATAAAATAATAAGTATTGGCTAAACCTATGCATCTTAATATTGTTTTATTGCAATTCTCGTGCCTATCTATTTCAGTAATAACCTGTATAACCATGCTCTAATGGAAATTCATTTGGTAATTTTAGACATTATCCTCATTGGCTACTTCCACTTTAGAAGAGGTTGCTTCAACAGGACCTGGCATTCGCTTTTTCCAGCTCTATGTGAGTTGCGTTTGTTCATTGTTTATGTTAGCTTTTCATTAAACATTGATCAATTACTATATGTAATTGTCTTCAAAGATAATTATGTGTTTTTTTTTAACCTAACCATCACACTACTATGCTACTCGCTCCATCTCGAGTACCTCTTGGATTCATTCTTGACAATTAACTTGTTTAGGTGTACAAAAACAGGAGTGTTGCTCTGCAACTTGTGAGAAGGGCAGAAAGAGCTGGATTCAAGGCAATTGTTCTTACAGTTGATACTCCAATGCTTGGCCGAAGAGAAGCTGATATCAAGAACAGGTACTTTGTTCTTCTTCTTTTCTTTCGGGAAGTTTGCATATTGAAACACTTGACTATGTGATTTGGTTCCTCATCCTAAGCTGGTCCAGTTTTCGTCTCTTACAGATTTGTTTTGCCACCTCACTTGGCACTGGAGAACTTTGAAGGACTGGATCTTGGAAAAATAGATAGGGTGAATAAATTTACATGTAGACGTCTATATACAAGACTTAATATTTCTGTTTGTGACGTTTTTGCTGATTATGCACTTTGTCTGTAGACTAATGACTCTGGACTTGCTTCATATATTGCTGGCCAATTTGATCGATCTCTTAACTGGAAGGTAATTTCTGCTTAACTTTACAATTGAAGGAGGATGAAACTATGACTGATGAAAATCTCTTCTTGGAAAATGCCCAGGATGTGAAATGGCTCCAGACAATAACCGGCTTGCCAATTCTACTGAAGGGTGAATTAACTGCAGAAGACGGTATGCTAGAACGTAACATGTGAATGCCATCATTTGTCTTCAAATTCTATCTTGAAACAATCTTGAATCATATGTACTATTTTCCTGTTTTGATAAGCTTAGCAAGGTTAGCTGTACAAGCTGGAGCAGCAGGAATTATTGTGTCAAATCATGGGGCTCGACAGCTTGATTATGCTCCTGCAACTATAACGGCCTTGGAAGAGGTTAATTTGCTATCCCTTCTCCTTTCATCTAGATGAGCATATGTAGGACTTTCTCATCGACGCAGCTATGCTCAGTGTTGTTTAAGGCGGAAGAAAGAAACGATAAGGTCAGCCTGGACTTCAAGTGCATTTAAAAGCGTTCATTTGATTGAAGAAAGGCTTATAACTAGACACAAACAAAAAGTATGTGGTAGAAAGAATTACAAAAGCTGTTATTAAGTGACACACATAAAGTAAAACCATGTCGATCAATGTCAATTAAGTTCAAAAGTCTGTTGTCATGTAGTCTTAAACCTCTATTTTATATTTCAGTGATTTGTTTTTTATATTAAAGTTTCTAATTTCCAACTGCTAATCGCTAGTATATTCATACTTGACGTTTCATTAACAATTTATACATTGGTTTCCAGCTATATTTATTGTTTATACTGCACCTTTCAAAATTGAAAATATTAGCCGTTGAGGTGTATGCCTCGCTGTCTCAACTCCTTGGCGCCGGCATTGATGCCTCGCTGATATTCACTTGGCAAATTTGTTGATAAACTGTGGACTAAAATGAAAATCGTGCAGGTTGTCAAAGCAGTGCAAGGCAGGATCCCTGCTTTTCTGGATGGTGGAGTTCGGCGTGGCACTGATGTCTTCAAAGCATTGGCTCTTGGTGCATCTGCTGTATTTGTAAGTTGAACCAGCACATCATGAGCCACTAAATTTAAGAAATATAGATTTCAGAATCCATATGATCAATTTATCTTTTCCCCTAAATATTATATCTCCTTTACA
This sequence comes from Nicotiana attenuata, assembly GCF_001879085.1. Classification (NCBI taxonomy): domain Eukaryota; kingdom Viridiplantae; phylum Streptophyta; class Magnoliopsida; order Solanales; family Solanaceae; genus Nicotiana; species Nicotiana attenuata. The sequence continues at coordinate 413,678 of NW_017670652.1, read as the reverse complement.
TTACAGATTGGAAGACCAGTTGTGTTTTCGTTGGCTGTTAATGGGGAGGCAGGTGTGAGAAAAGTACTTCATATGCTCCATGGTGAGCTTGAACTAACCATGGCATTAAGTGGTTGTCGCTCAATCAAGGAAATTACTCGTGATCATATCATGGCTCCATGGGATCCCCCTCACGCCCGGTTATAAATTGCTCTTCAAACTCCATGCCTGCAACTTCATGCTTGAGACAAATTTTCTGTAGACTAGCCTGTTTTAAGAATGATGACCTTTCACTGAAAGGCTTTCAGTTCGACGTTAAAGAAACAAAAGTCTCCTGTAGATTTACAACAACTTATATTACTTCCTAAATGAGAATAAATGGCATATATATACCAACTTGGATTTGAAACCTGAAGCAGAATAGTTCCGGTTTAAGTACAGCTACAATCTAAGCTTGTTCAAGTTCAAATTCAAGCAACAAATAGCATAAGCAAACGGGTTTTTATCACACGAATATGATAGTTTTGTGATTGTACATAAGAGAGTATCAACGAAGTGTCACGATCCAAAATCACCAACCGGTCGTGATGGCGCCTAGCTCACTTGCTAGGCAAGCCAAACATAATAAGAGCGGAACGAGATAATAGAAATAACGAGAATAATACAAGTCTATTTAGCCAATAACATAGAATAACTGTGTTGATACATAACAAATCCCCAGAATTGGTAAATATAGAGTAATGAGCTCTAAAACGGAAGTCCAAGTCTAGAATACTAAGTGAAGTGCAGTCTGAATGAAAACAATAGTATAGAAATGAAAAGAGACGCCAAGACTGCGGTCGAGATGCAGTCTACCGCGTCTCTCAAAATGATCACAACAACAAAACACAGCTAACCCCGGCTCTGTCCAACGCTTGGATATGCACAATTAAGTGCAGAGTGTAGTATGGATGCAATCTGCCCCATGTACTCAGCAAGTATCATAACTAACTTTCGCGAGGTAATAAATGCAAGAATTATTGATGATACTCGCTAATAACCTGTACAGTTCATGAATTTCACAAGTATACAACAATAATAGCAACAAGTCATGAATCTCAAATAAAGCCTCCTTGATGCACAAGATAACGTAACATGCTCTGTTTCAGTTAATCAATCCACCATATAGAGAAGATATGCGACTAAAACATATATACATCCAAAGAAACTGCATGTAGAGAAGAAATGCAATAAACAGAACACACACTGACCAGTTTTCCTCATACCGCGTGTACACCATCAACAGAGAAACATGAGAGGGTGGTCCTAGGGAGATTGATCCTTATCCATATGCTGCACGGACAACTCACGTGCATATATAACCATCGCACGAAAATCTCGCGTACTAGCACAACTTAGATCCGCATGGACCACTCAAGTGTTATCAACCCAGTCCATATCATACAGAAAGCATATACAATTATACATGTACATGAACAATGAAAATCAATTTACATACTCATAGACTGATATAAGTGACATGCTATAGTGTAGGCATGTGCGAAGTATGCTATGACAGTTCTAGTCAAGCTACTGCACCACAAGAATAGCAACTAATATGTTTTAAAAAGAGATCAACCAACAAACAATCTCTAACATGATTCAAATAGCTCACAAAGGGAGTGCAACAAAAGAAGTATGATAACATGAAGCTTAGCAACTGATTTAAGGCATAAAATAGCCTAAACACTACCCCGAGCATAAATACTTACCTATAACAATCCGGCCGGTCGTTTTGAGTGTTGTTGCCACTTTCCCCCATTTACTACTTATTCTATGCTCAATTGTTGCTATGTGACTTGTCGGGGTAGTTGATTTAGTTTCGGGAATGTTTTGGAATGAATCAGGACACTTAGCCCCAAGGTTAGAAGTTTAAGTTGAATGAGTGGACCAGATGTTGATTTATGTGTAAACGGCTCTAGAATGGATATCTGATAGTTCCGATAGCTCCGTATGGTGATTTTGGACATAGGAGTGTGTCTAGATATTGATTTGGCGGTCCGTAGGTGATTTTGGCTTGAAATAGCAAAAGTTGGAAAATTAGAAGTTTGGAGAGTTGAGAAGTTTGACCGAGAGTTGACTTTGTGGTTACCAGGCTCGAATTTTAATTTCGGAAGTTGAAATAGGCTCATTGTGTCATTTATGACTTGTGTGCAAAGTTTGAGTTCAATCAGAGTCGATTTGATAGGTTTTCGATATCGATTGTAGAAGTTGGAATCCCTTAGTTTCATTAGGCTTAAATTGGGGAGCGATTCGTGCTTTTGATGTTGATTGATGTGATTTGAGTCTCGACTAAGTTCATATTGTGTTTTTGGACTAGTTGATATGTTTGGTTGAGCTCCCAGAGGTCTCGGGTGGATTCAGAATGGCTAACGGATCAAAAGTTGGACTTGAAGCATTGTTGAGATTTTTGCCTTCTGGTGTGATCGCACCTGCGAGGGGATTAGCCGCAGGTGCAACGCCGCAGGTGCGGCTGATGTGGCGCTAAATTGGAGCCAGGGATAGCTTAGGGTGTGTCACAGTTGCAAGGGGTCTTCCGCATCTGCGAGCCCGCAGATGCGAGCAAGGCTCCGCAGATACGGAGAATGAGTAAGTGAAGCTTCCTTCGCAGAAGCGAACGACTGATCACAGAAGCTTTTCCGCAGGTGCGGAACTTGGAGCCAGGTGCGTACCTTGTGGACTTAAGTGAATTTCCGCAGAAGCAGGATATTTATCGCAGATGCGGAGTTCTAGCCCGCAGGTGCGAAACCACTGGGCAGTGTTAAAATTTGAAGAGTTTCGAGGTTTTAATCATTTCTGGACTTTACAAGCTCAGATTAAGGCAATTTTTGAGAGAGGTTTCGAGTGATTTCTTGAGGTAAGCCACTTTTGATCATTTTTATTCAATAATATTGATTACCCATTGAAATTTTCACCTATTATATGTGTTTTTAAGGTGGAATTTCGGGAGTTTTGGGCTAGGGATTGGAGAGTAAAATTTAGGGATTTGAATGACGATTTGGTGTCAGAATTTCATAAATTTGGTTTGGTTGGATTTTGTAACTTTTTTTGGGTTTCAAGATATGGGCACGGGGTCGACTTTTTTAGTTGCAATTTTGACTTTTGATTAAGAACTTAGCATTTTCATATGGAATTGATTCCTATAGCTTGTGTTGATTGTATCGAGTTATTTGTGGCTAGATTCTGGCATTTGGAGGCCGATTTGTGAGGCAAGGGCTTATTGGAGTAGAGATTCGCACGGTTTGAGGTAAATAACACTCCTAAACTTGGTTCTGAGGGTACAAATCCCTGAATTTCGTGTTCTGAGATTGATGTTGAGGTGACACACATGCTAGGCGATAGGCATGTGGGCGTGCACCATAAAAATTGTGATCCGATTGATTTCACGGTACTATGTCGTCACTAGACCTTTTAGCCATTCATGTGACCTCTATGTGTTAGAGTAATTGAGCTGCAGATTCATGTTAGAAATCATGTTAGTCTATATGATAATGTTGTTGAGGCCCATTGTGGTCATTTCTGCTGTTAAATCATTTGCTTAGATGGCAATTCTATACTCAGCCACATCCATCATTTGCATATCATATCTCAGTCTCTGTTACTATTATTGTTGTGTTATATATCATTGTTTGGGGCTAATTGGCATGAGATTTGTGAGCCCGAGAGACTGGAGAGATTGATGACTGAGTTGGGGCCTGAGAGTCGTATTGTGAGTGAGATTTGTGGATCAAGTTGCACGCCGCAACAGGCCTTCTGCTATATGTGGATCGGATTGCACGCTGCAACATGCCTTATGGCTATATGTGGATCGGGTTGCACGCGTCAACATGTCTTATGGCTATATGTGGATCGGGTTGCACGCCGCAACATGCCTTATGGCTATATGTGGATCGGGTTGCACGCCGCAACATGCCTGATGGCTATATGTGGATCGGGTTGCATGCTGCAACAAGCCTTATGGGCTATACGTGGACAGGGCTGCACGCCCCAACAGGCCTTATGGTTATATGTGGATCGGGTTGCACGCCGCAGCAGGTACCGTATAGTGCTGAGTGACTAAGTGTGATGAGTGAGAATTGAGACAGTCAGATTGAGTACTCTGAAAGTGTGAGTACGTGAGGTTTTCATTGTGTTGCCTCACATACAATATGCATACTGGCATGTAGATATAGGGTGTGTTTGGTATGAAGGAAAATATTTTGCATGGAAAATATTTTCATGGAAAATGAATAGTTTTATCACTTATTTTCCCTTGTTGGGTTGGTGGGTGAAAAACTTTTTTCAGATAATATTTTTTAGTGTTTGGTTAGAGAGTGGAAAATATTTTTTATGCTACTCTCCTCACCCCCTTACCCAAGTCCCCATGTTTCCTGTGCCCCCT